>NC_068451.1:8057599-8075099 GCF_023373465.1 Oncorhynchus keta
TAGGTAAAAACACATCTGCCGGGCTGATCCTCAACACAGGGGCCCCTCAGGGGTTCATGCTCAGTCCCCTCCTGTACTCCCTGTTCACTTATGACTGCACGACCAGGCACGACTCCAACACCATCATTACGTTTGCTGATGACACAACAGTGGTAGGCCTGACCACCGACAGTGACGAGACAGCCTATAGGGAGGAGGTCAGAGACCTGATCATGTGGTGCCAGGACAACAACCTCTTCCTCAACGTGATCAAGACAAAGGAGATGATTGTGGACAACAGGAAAAGGAGGACCGAGCACGCCCCCATTCTCATCGACTGGGCTGTAGTGGAGCAGGTTGAGAGCTTCAAGTTCCTTGGCGTCGACATCACCAACAAACTAACATGGTCCAAGCACACCAAGACAGTCGTGAAGAGGGCACGACAAAACCTATTCCCCCTCAGGAGACTGAAAAGATTTGGGCTCCGACCGCAAGGCACTACAGAGGGTAGTGCGAACGGCCCAGCACATCACTGGGGTCAAGCTTCCTGCCATCCAGGATCTCTATACCAGGCGGTGTCAGAGAATGGCCTTAAAAATTGTCAAAGACCCCAGCCACTCTAGTCAGACTGTTCTCTCTGCTACCGCACAGCAAGCGATACCGGAGCACCAAGTCTAGGTCCAAGAGGCTTCTAAACAGCTTCTACCCCCAAAGCCATAAGACTCTGAACAGCTAATCAAATGGCTACCCCCAGGCCATGTGCATTGCCCCCCCACCCCCCCCCCCACGCTGCAGCTACTCTGTTATTCTCTATGCATAGCCACTTTAATAACTCTAACTACATGTACATAATTGCCTCAATTACCACGACACCAGTGCCACCGCACATTGACACATTGACTCTGTACTGGTACCCCCTGTATATAGTCCCGCTATAGTTATTTCATTATTTGACATTCCTATCTCTTAGCTTCTTTGGGGGGTATTTTATTAAAACTGCAGTGTTGGTTACGGGCTTGTAAGTAAGAATTTCACTGTAAGGTCTACGACCTGTTGTATTTGGAGCATGTGACAAATACAATTGGATTTGATTTGATTTTGATTTGTGACTGCACAAACTGAGAGAGGGAGGCATCAAGCATACTGTAGCTACCTGTAAACCCCTGGGATTATAAAGACAATTATATCTGTTTTGGTTGAGTTCAGCTGCCGGTTCTGTTGTACAGCTGATATTCGAAGAGGTGTATGTGTTGGGTATTGGCAGGATTGAGAGAATGAATGAGTGAGGGAATAATATGAATAAAAGAAAAACACATTACCTATTGAAGAGTCACAGGGGAAGCAGGGACAGTGACAACAGCACATAGGGGGAGGGGGAAAAAAGGTACAGGTTAGCATTCTCATTTTCAACAGTCACATGCATTTTTTATACATGTATTTTGTATTAATTTTATCGAAAAATGTGTTCCTGACCCAAGAAATGTGTATTCGTTCCCTTCTAACATCCTACGAAACCGCTAGAAGTGGTTGGCCGGATCTAATGACATGTGTACATTACTCCCCTGTCCACTACTCTCACTGAAAGAGGCCACAATCCTTTCATAGTACACATGACTGCTCTGCATGGGGCCTTGTTGTGGCACAGAGGGTGGTGAAATGGTTTCGACCAATTCTCCCCAAACCCTGGAGGCAACAGCCTTATCAGAACACATGAACTGCACTGAAACACTGTTGGGGAATAATCAGAATTGGTGGGTAACATAGATAGGATGTTTTATTTTCATGATATGCTTATGAGTTATTTTCTTTTGTTGTACTATAGTGGTGGCCATTGGCAGTGATCTGTTCTATGTCAAGACTAAGTTGCATGGGCCGCAGAGAGGGGAGAGGTCAAGGTGTCATCATGTGTAAACATATCTTTTGCTCCTCTGTGTGCCAGTCACTCCCTACTTTTCCCATCGGGGAGAGGAGGATGGCAGTGTCTGGAATCATTTTATGCTCCCCGTGAGCTTGTCCAGGATTGGTTGTATTTAGAATTGGTTGTATTTAAATGACAATTTGATATATGCCTGTTGATATGGAGGGTTGGTTTATGGTTCTGGGTTTTGAGTAAGGAGACAAAGCTGAACGATTTATTATGTCTATCCTGTCTGACTATGTGTGTTCTTTGCTATTAAAGGATCTCAGTTGCAACGTGGAAGGGGCTCTCAGATAATTCATTGATAGACACTGAATTGATCTGAGAGTCACAGGGTTGTGATAGAGCTCATATAATTAAAGATGGACTTTGATAACTAACTCTGACTTGTGTGTGGTTTGCGCTCATGATTTGGTAAATAGAGGAAATTTCCACGACAACACACACGTGGATGGTTAATGTGTTGCACTGAAACATACTGATAAAACACACTGAGGTGGATGGTTAATGTGTTGCACTGAAACATACTGATAAAACACACTGATGTGGATGGTTAATGTGTTGCACTGAAACATACTGATAAAACACACTGATGTGGATGGTTAATGTGTCACACTGAAACATACTGATAAAACCCACTGATGTGGATGGTTAATGTGTCGCACTGAAACATACTGATAAAACACACTGATGTGGATGGTTAATGTGTTGCACTGAAACATACTGATAAAACACACTGAGGTGGATGGTTAATGTGTTGCACTGAAACATACTGATAAAACACACTGATGTGGATGGTTAATGTGTTGCACTGAAACATACTGATAAAACACACTGATGTGGATGGTTAATGTGTTGCACTGAAACATACTGATAAAACACACTGATGTGGATGGTTAATGTGTTGCACTGAAACATACTGATAAAACACACTGATGTGGATGGTTAATGTGTTGCACTGAAACATACTGATAAAACACAGTGATGTGGATGGTTAATGTGTTGCACTGAAACATACTGATAAAACACACTGATGTGGATGGTTAATGTGTTGCACTGAAACATACTGATAAAACACACTGATGTGGATGGTTAATGTGTTGCACTGAAACATACTGATAAAACACACTGATGTGGATGGTTAATGTGTTGCACTGAAACATACTGATAAAACACACTGATGTGGATGGTTAATGTGTTGCACTGAAACATACTGATAAAACACAGTGATGTGGATGGTTAATGTGTTGCACTGAAACATACTGATAAAACACACTGATGTGGATGGTTAATGTGTTGCACTGAAACATACTGATAAAACACAGTGATGTGGATGGTTAATGTGTTGCACTGAAACATACTGATAAAACACACTGATGTGGATGGTTAATGTGTTGCACTGAAACATACTGATAAAACACACTGATGTGGATGGTTAATGTGTTGCACTGAAACATACTGATAAAACACACTGATGTGGATGGTTAATGTGTTGCACTGAAACATACTGATAAAACACACTGATGTGGATGGTTAATGTGTTGCACTGAAACATACTGATAAAACACACTGATGTGGATGGTTAATGTGTTGCACTGAAACATACTGATAAAACACACTGATGTGGATGGTTAATGTGTCGCACTGAAACATACTGATAAAACACACTGAGGTGGATGGTTAATGTGTTGCACTGAAACATACTGATAAAACACACTGATGTGGATGGTTAATGTGTTGCACTGAAACATACTGATAAAACACACTGAGGTGGATGGTTAATGTGTTGCACTGAAACATACTGATAAAACACACTGATGTGGATGGTTAATGTGTTGCACTGAAACATACTGATAAAACACACTGATGTGGATGGTTAATGTGTCGCACTGAAACATACTGATAAAACACACTGAGGTGGATGGTTAATGTGTTGCACTGAAACATACTGATAAAACACACTGATGTGGATGGTTAATGTGTTGCACTGAAACATACTGATAAAACACACTGAGGTGGATGGTTAATGTGTTGCACTGAAACATACTGATAAAACACACTGATGTGGATGGTTAATGTGTCGCACTGAAACATACTGATAAAACACAGTGATGTGGATGGTTAATGTGTTGCACTGAAACATACTGATAAAACACACTGAGGTGGATGGTTAATGTGTTGCACTGAAACATACTGATAAAACACACTGATGTGGATGGTTAATGTGTTGCACTGAAACATACTGATAAAACACACTGATGTGGATGGTTAATGTGTTGCACTGAAACATACTGATAAAACACACTGATGTGGATGGTTAATGTGTCGCACTGAAACATACTGATAAAACACACTGATGTGGATGGTTAATGTGTCGCACTGAAACATACTGATAAAACACACTGATGTGGATGGTTAATGTGTCGCACTGAAACATACTGATAAAACACACTGATGTGGATGGTTAATGTGTCGCACTGAAACATACTGATAAAACACACTGATGTGGATGGTTAATGTGTTGCACTGAAACATACTGATAAAACACACTGATGTGGATGGTTAATGTGTCGCACTGAAACATACTGATAAAACACAGTGATGTGGATGGTTAATGTGTTGCACTGAAACATACTGATAAAACATACTGAGGTGGATGGTTAATGTGTTGCACTGAAACATACTGATAAAACACACTGATGTGGATGGTTAATGTGTTGCACTGAAACATACTGATAAAACACACTGATGTGGATGGTTAATGTGTTGCACTGAAACATACTGATAAAACACACTGATGTGGATGGTTAATGTGTCGCACTGAAACATACTGATAAAACACAGTGATGTGGATGGTTAATGTGTCGCACTGAAACATACTGATAAAACACACTGATGTGGATGGTTAATGTGTCGCACTGAAACATACTGATAAAACACACTGATGTGGATGGTTAATGTGTCGCACTGAAACATACTGATAAAACACACTGATGTGGATGGTTAATGTGTTGCACTGAAACATACTGATAAAACACACTGATGTGGATGGTTAATGTGTCGCACTGAAACATACTGATAAAACACACTGATGTGGATGGTTAATGTGTTGCACTGAAACATACTGATAAAACACACTGAGGTGGATGGTTAATGTGTTGCACTGAAACATACTGATAAAACACACTGATGTGGATGGTTAATGTGTCGCACTGAAACATACTGATAAAACACACTGATGTGGATGGTTAATGTGTTGCACTGAAACATACCTGACCGGCTCCTCCATTCTAACCCATTGCGATGAGAACGCCTGACCGGCTCCTCCATTCTAACCCATTGCGATGAGAACGCCTGACCGGCTCCTCCATTCTAACCCATTGCGATGAGAACGCCTGACCGGCTCCTCCATTCTAACCCATTGCGATGAGAACGCCTGACCGGCTCCTCCATTCTAACCCATTGCGATGAGAACGCCTGACCGGCTCCTCCATTCTAACCCATTGCGATGAGAACGCCTGACCGGCTCCTCCATTCTAACCCATTGCGATGAGAACGCCTGACCGGCTCCTCCATTCTAACCCATTGCGATGAGAACGCCTGACCGGCTCCTCCATTCTAACCCATTGCGATGAGAACGCCTGACCGGCTCCTCCATTCTAACCCATTGCGATGAGAACGCCTGACCGGCTCCTCCATTCTAACCCATTGCGATGAGAACGCCTGACCGGCTCCTCCATTCTAACCCATTGCGATGAGAACGCCTGACCGGCTCCTCCATTCTAACCCATTGCGATGAGAACGCCTGACCGGCTCCTCCATTCTAACCCATTGCGATGAGAACGCCTGACCGGCTCCTCCATTCTAACCCATTGCGATGAGAACGCCTGACCGGCTCCTCCATTCTAACCCATTGCGATGAGAACGCCTGACCGGCTCACCCATTCTAACCCATTGCGATGAGAACGCCTGACCGGCTCCTCCATTCTAACCCATTGCGATGAGAACGCCTGACCGGCTCCTCCATTCTAACCCATTGCGATGAGAACGCCTGACCGGCTCCTCCATTCTAACCCATTGCGATGAGAACGCCTGACCGGCTCCTCCATTCTAACCCATTGCGATGAGAACGCCTGACCGGCTCCTCCATTCTAACCCATTGCGATGAGAACGCCTGACCGGCTCATCCATTCTAACCCATTGCGATGAGAACGCCTGACCGGCTCCTCCATTCTAACCCATTGCGATGAGAACGCCTGACCGGCTCCTCCATTCTAACCCATTGCGATGAGAACGCCTGACCGGCTCCTCCATTCTAACCCATTGCGATGAGAACGCCTGACCGGCTCCTCCATTCTAACCCATTGCGATGAGAACGCCTGACCGGCTCCTCCATTCTAACCCATTGCGATGAGAACGCCTGACCGGCTCCTCCATTCTAACCCATTGCGATGAGAACGCCTGACCGGCTCCTCCATTCTAACCCATTGCGATGAGAACGCCTGACCGGCTCCTCCATTCTAACCCATTGCGATGAGAACGCCTGACCGGCTCCTCCATTCTAACCCATTGCGATGAGAACGCCTGACCGGCTCCTCCATTCTAACCCATTGTCTCTCCTCAGTTAGTGGAAAAAGTCAGAGCTCTGTGGGGAGTCTTTTAGTGCCGCATCACAGGGCCCAATCAGGGCTGGGCCACAGGACCTCCTTGACCAAAACACACACACACAGCCTCATTTGACTGGAGGAAAAGGCATAATGATAGGATTGACACATGATGGAGAGAGAGTGCGAGAGACAGGGAGAGTCAAAGAGACAGACGGACGGACGGACGGACGGACGGACGGACGGACGGACGGACGGACGGACGGACGGACGGACGGACGGACGGACGGACGGACGGACAGACAGACAGACAGACAGACAGACAGACAGACAGACAGACAGACAGACAGACAGACAGACAGACAGACAGACAGACACTCTCACACACTCAGACAGACAGACAGACAGACAGACACTCAGACAACCAGCCAGTCAGCCACCAACTCTTCTTTTCTCCAGAGACAATCCAGACAGAAGCATGGAGAAAGATCTAGGAAAGAGAGAAGTGTCTGACTGAGATCACTAGGTACTGTGGGCCTAGCTATCCTCTGTGGTTTGACGGATCATATAAGCTAGTTACATCATAGAGATTCTCCCACCGCTCGGAGCAGATTGAAATTCGACGGACATAATAGGACCAAGAGGCACTGATCAGAATATTTCAAAGCAACAGTACAACTGAACACAGATTAAGGACATGCCTGAGCTTGTACGCATTAGTAGAATATATACCATTTCTCTAGCAGGCTCCTTAATGCATCGAAAGGAGAAGGAACCCACTGAACCCACTGTGTGCTATCACAATTCTCCAACCCACTTCCCTGTGAAAACGTATTTCAATCAGAAAGCCCTATTTGCTATTCATAGGGGCCTCTTAAATGCAAATTATTAAGATGACGAGAGAGAGGGGGAGTGGGTACAATAAACCAGCTCTCCTCGAGAATTGGATTAATCTCATTTGGCTCATTTTCGTGGCACACACTGTGTACACACGCACGCACGCACGCACGCACGCAACGCACGCACGCACGCACGCACGCACACACACACACACACACACACACACACACACACACACACACACACACACACACACACACACACGGACACACACACACAAAAGCACTAAAAGCAGCCCAAACACACAGCACAACAGTAGATTATTTACCTAAATGACTTGTATGAAGTACATACAGGACCGTTGCACCACTAGAGCCCTCCATACCTCAGCTACAAAGAGCTATTAACGCCAGACAAACATTAGCTATTGCACTGACAATGAAAGCGTTGTCTCCTGATAAAAGGATACGTGTAAAAGACTGAATACTACTATTTTCACGTTGTGTGTTGAGTCTTTTCATGTTACGTTGTCTGACGATAGCTTTTTGATCGAGGCCTGTGATGAAAGGCAATCGCAACAGAAATGAGGATGTGACTTACGTCAGGGGCGGGTTTTGTGGTTGTCAAGACGGGCGCGTGAAGGTGGCGGTGAAAGCCTGTCCAAATACGACGACAAAGTGTTTCTCTTTTGAAGAGAGGGAACTGGTAGAGGAAAAGACAGATAAGGGTGCTGCCAGTCAAGCTCTGGTGAATTACATTTCAAATGTTCCCTGCCTCAAGGCTACTAAAGTTATAGAGTTCTATCTGAAAGAATAGATATTTCTTCTCATGTGTACGTTCACTATAGTGTTTGAATGACACTGGTTGGAGTGTATTTGTGTGTTTGATAGTCCTGTATCAAACACAGACACTACGTTTGATTTGATTTTGATTGGACCTTTATTGAACTAGGCAAGTCAGCTAAAAAAACTAGTCTTATTTACAATGAGGGCCTATTCACAAAGCCCTCCCCTAACCCGGACGACGCTGGGCCAGTTGTGCGCCGCCCTGTGGGACTCCGGATCAAACCAGGGTCTGTGGTGACACCTCTAGCACTACGATACAGTGCCTTAGACCACTGCGCCACTCTGGAGCTTGGACTGGTACGTAGAAGAGGACAGATAAACGACTCTGTAAAGTTCACATTCTGGCGTGCCCAGTCAGACACACTAACAGTCCACTGTGTATGGAGAAGACAGTAGTGAATATGTCTCTCTCTCTCGGCTGAAACACCTCTCCCGGGAGTCAAACAAAGCATGTTCCTCCAGCCAGCCATGCCACAAGGTGACGTCCTGCTTCACAACGACATGTCCTCTGTTCTCTGAGATTGGATGGTTACTGTAAGACCAGTCAGCCAATAAGAAAAGCCTGTCCCGCATCACTTCCCCCGTGCCTCCCCTCTCTGAAACCAAGGTAACACAACCTGGTGCGCACTTTCAGCAAATAGGAGCAGAAGATGGTCCCAACAAACCCAATACAGTCTGGGAGGGCGCGGAGGAGACTGCTTCACGCTCTGTTTCACCTACCTGATATAGTGTGTGTGTGTGTGTGTGTGTGTGTGTCTCAGTCGGTGTGTGCGCTCTCTCTCAGCTGTGCACTACAGGGAGCAGCATGCTTTATTCAGTTTAGAACGAGGGAAGCGGGAGGGGCGTCGCGCTCATCCACAGGCCTTTCATGTTCGCCAGTGACACCGTCACAGGAGGCTCTTCACAGCCCACAGAGCCCACTGTCCCATCACACAAGGCTACATGTACTCTGTGGTAGAAGACAAACTGTACTGTACTCTATAGAGTAGCGTAACACAAGGACTACTGTACTGTAGTCTGCTATACAAAAGCGCCGTAGCATGAGGCCTGGTCCCAGATCAGTTTGTGCTGTACAGTCAACTATTATTGTCGTTGACATTACAGGACACTCAATTGTATTCTATACAGTAGGAAGACACACGTACTACTGTAACCCTACGTCTGCTATAAGTACTGTGGCACAAGCCTGGTCCCAGATCTGTTTGTGCTGTATAGCCAATTCCTATGGTCATTTTCACTACAGCACAAACTGATCTGGGATCAGGCTACACTACCCCTACCCCTCTCTGCCTATCACCCATATAAATAAGGCTGTGTCTGGTCTGAAGCTGGGCTAAATCATGAGTTACTGACCACTTTTAACGAAGGCCTAATTGATCCAATAAACCCATTAAGGGTTTAGATTAAATGGGAAAACAAAGGCCTAAAGCCCAATGCACCAGGGACCGAGCTACTTACCCTGCCTTCATCAATAACCTGGCTGAAGAGAGTCAAGGGACACCATGGGATTCGGATAAATGCATAGTTAGGGGCTATGCTTCTCAGTAGGAGTCCTGATCTAGGATCGGTTTTGCATTTTAGATTATAATGAATGGACAGCGGGGGGCCTGATCCTATTCTAAGACTGGTTGTGAATACAGGCCCAGGCTATTACAGGAGCCTATTACAACAGACTTCAACCAGCACTGAAGCAGTTTAAAGAACCACATAGGTAAGGGCTTTGTGAAGCTAAAATGACAAGTTGACAAAAACAAAACAAACAACTTTTAGGCCAGACAGACAATTTAAGGCAATCAAACATTGTGGTCAGAAGGAAACAGTGCATTTCTTGAGGGGATGTCCATCTAAGAACAATACAACTTAGTCTCTCTCTGTCAGCGCTGGAAACAAATCCGTTTTTTCAGCCAGTAGACTGATACTTTACAACATGTTGCTAAAAACAATATAGCGTCATCCTCATTTCATTTCATATGAACGTGTTTGTTGGGCTAAACTCCACGACAAGCTGAAACAATCCAAATCCGCCGCCATTAAGGAGTTCCCTGTCAAAAACACCATCCCTGTCCACAACACCATCCCTGTCCACAACACCATCCCTGTCCACAACACCATCCCTGTCCACAACACCATCCCTGTCCACAACACCATCCCTGTCCACAACACCATCCCTGTCCACAACACCATCCCTGTCCACAACACCATCCCTGTCCACAACACCATCCCTGTCAAAAACACCATCCCTGTCAAAAACACCATCCCTGTCCACAACACCATCCCTGTCTACAACACCATCCCTGTCCACAACACCATCCCTGTCAAAAACACCATCCCTGTCCACAACACCATCCCTGTTCACAACACCATCCCTGTCCACAACACCATCCCTGTCAAAAACACCATCCCTGTCCACAACACCATCCCTGTCCACAACACCATCCCTGTCCACAATACCATCCCTGTCCACAACACCATCCCTGTCCACAACACCATCCCTGTCCACAACACCATCCCTGTCAAAAACACCATCCCTGTCAAAACACCATCCCTGTCCACAACACCATCCCTGTCCACAACACCATCCCTGTCCACAACACCATCCCTGTCAAAAACACCATCCCTGTCCACAACACCATCCCTGTCCACAACACCATCCCTGTCCACAACACCATCCCTGTCAAAAACACCATCCCTGTCCACAACACCATCCCTGTCCACAACACCATCCCTGTCCACAACACCATCCCTGTCAAAAACACCATCCCTGTCAAAAACACCATCCCTGTCCACAACACCATCCCTGTCAAAAACACCATCCCTGTCCACAACACCATCCCTGTCAAAAACACCATCCCTGTCCACCACACCATCCCTGTCCACAACACCATCCCTGTCAAAAACACCACCCCTGTCCACAACACCATCCCTGTCCACAACACCATCCCTGTCAAAAACACCATCCCTGTCCACAACACCATCCCTGTCAAAAACACCATCCCTGTCCACAACACCATCCCTGTCCACAACACCATCCCTGTCAAAAACACCATCCCTGTCCACAACACCATCCCTGTCCACAACACCATCCCTGTCAAAAACACCATCCCTGTCCACAACACCATCCCTGTCCACAACACCATCCCTGTCAAAAACAACATCCCTGTCCACAACACCATCCCTGTCAAAAACACCATCCCTGTCCACAACACCATCCCTGTCAAAAACACCATCCCTGTCCACAACACCATCCCTGTCAAAAACACCATCCCTGTCCACAACACCATCCCTGTCAAAAACACCATCCCTGTCCACAACACCATCCCTGTCAAAAACACCATCCCTGTCAAAAACAACATCCCTGTCCACAACACCATCCCTGTCCACAACACCATCCCTGTCCACAACACCATCCCTGTCCACAACACCATCCCTGTCCACAACACCATCCCTGTCAAAAACACCATCCCTGTCAAAAACACCATCCCTGTCCACAACACCATCCCTGTCAAAAACACCATCCCTGTCAAAAACAACATCCCTGTCCACAACACCATCCCTGTCAAAAACACCATCCCTGTCAAAAACAACATCCCTGTCCACAACACCATCCCTGTCAAAAACACCATCCCTGTCCACAACACCATCCCTGTCCACAACACCATCCCTGTCAAAAACAACATCCCTGTCCACAACACCATCCCTGTCCACAACACCATCCCTGTCAAAAACACCATCCCTGTCCACAACACCATCCCTGTCAAAAACACCATCCCTGTCAAAAACACCATCCCTGTCCACAACACCATCCCTGTCAAAAACACCATCCCTGTCCACAACACCATCCCTGTCCACAACACCATCCCTGTCAAAAACACCATCCCTGTCCACAACACCATCCCTGTCCACAACACCATCCCTGTCAAAAACACCATCCCTGTCAAAAACACCATCCCTGTCCACAACACCATCCCTGTCAAAAACACCATCCCTGTCCACAACACCATCCCTGTCAAAAACACCATCCCTGTCCACCACACCATCCCTGTCCACAACACCATCCCTGTCAAAAACACCACCCCTGTCCACAACACCATCCCTGTCCACAACACCATCCCTGTCAAAAACACCATCCCTGTCCACAACACCATCCCTGTCAAAAACACCATCCCTGTCCACAACACCATCCCTGTCCACAACACCATCCCTGTCAAAACACCATCCCTGTCCACAACACCATCCCTGTCCACAACACCATCCCTGTCAAAAACACCATCCCTGTCCACAACACCATCCCTGTCAAAACAACATCCCTGTCCACAACACCATCCCTGTCAAAAACACCATCCCTGTCCACAACACCATCCCTGTCAAAACACCATCCCTGTCCACAACACCATCCCTGTCAAAAACACCATCCCTGTCCACAACACCATCCCTGTCAAAAACACCATCCCTGTCCACAACACCATCCCTGTCAAAAACACCATCCCTGTCAAAAACAACATCCCTGTCCACAACACCATCCCTGTCCACAACACCATCCCTGTCCACAACACCATCCCTGTCCACAACACCATCCCTGTCCACAACACCATCCCTGTCCACAACACCATCCCTGTCCACAACACCATCCCTGTCAAAAACACCATACCTGTCAAAAACACCATCCCTGTCCACAACACCATCCCTGTCCACAACACCATCCCTGTCAAAAACACCATCCCTGTCAAAAACAACATCCCTGTCCACAACACCATCCCTGTCAAAAACAACATCCCTGTCAAAAACAACATCCCTGTCCACAACACCATCCCTGTCAAAAACAACATCCCTGTCCACAACACCATCCCTGTCCACAACACCATCCCTGTCAAAAACACCATCCCTGTCCAAAACACCATCCCTGTCCACAACACCATCCCTGTCAAAAACAACATCCCTGTCCACAACACCATCCCTGTCCACAACACCATCCCTGTCAAAAACACCATCCCTGTCCACAACACCATCCCTGTCAAAAACACCATCCCTGTCCACAACACCATCCCTGTCAAAAACACCATCCCTGTCAAAAACAACATCCCTGTCAAAAACACCATCCCTGTCCACAACACCATCCCTGTCAAAAACAACATCCCTGTCCACAACACCATCCCTGTCAAAAACACCATCCCTGTCAAAAACAACATCCCTGTCCACAACACCATCCCTGTCAAAAACAACATCCCTGTCCACAACACCATCCCTGTCCACAACACCATCCCTGTCAAAAACACCATCCCTGTCCACAACACCATCCCTGTCCACAACACCATCCCTGTCCACAACACCATCCCTGTCAAAAACAACATCCCTGTCCACAACACCATCCCTGTCCACAACACCATCCCTGTCAAAAACACCATCCCTGTCCACAACACCATCCCTGTCAAAAACACCATCCCTGTCCACAACACCATCCCTGTCAAAAACACCATCCCTGTCAAAAACAACATCCCTGTCAAAAACACCATCCCTGTCCACAACACCATCCCTGTCAAAAACAACATCCCTGTCCACAACACCATCCCTGTCCACAACACCATCCCTGTCCACAACACCATCCCTGTCAAAAACACCATCCCTGTCAAAAACACCATCCCTGTCAAAAACAACATCCCTGTCCACAACACCATCCCTGTCAAAAACAACATCCCTGTCCACAACACCATCCCTGTCCACAACACCATCCCTGTCAAAAACACCATCCCTGTCAAAAACACCATCCCTGTCAAAAACACCATCCCTGTCCACAACACCATCCCTGTCAAAAACACCATCCCTGTCCACAACACCATCCCTGTCAAAAACACCATCCCTGTCAAAAACAACATCCCTGTCCACAACACCATCCCTGTCAAAAACACCATCCCTGTCCACAACACCATCCCTGTCCACAACACCATCCCTGTCCACAACACCATCCCTGTCAAAAACACCATCCCTGTCCACAACACCATCCCTGTCCACAACACCATCCCTGTCCACAACACCATCCCTGTCAAAAACACCATCCCTGTCAAAAACACCATCCCTGTCCACAACACCATCCTTGTCAAAACACCACCCCTGTCCACAACACCATCCCTGTCAAAAACAACATCCCTGTCCACAACACCATCCCTGTCAAAAACAACATCCCTGTCCACAACACCATCCCTGTCAAAAACAACATCCCTGTCCATAACACCATCCCTGTCAAAAACAACATCCCTGTCCACAACACCATCCCTGTCAAAAACAACATCCCTGTCCACAACACCATCCCTGTCAAAAACAACATCCCTGTCCACAACACCATCCCTGTCAAAAACAACATCCCTGTCCACAACACCATCCCTGTCCACAACACCATCCCTGTCAAAAACAACATCCCTGTCCACAACATCCCTGGCCACAACACCATCCCTGTCAAAAACAACATCCCTGTCCACAACACCATCCCTGTCAAAAACAACATCCCTGTCCACAACACCATCCCTGTCCACAACACCATCCCTGTCAAAAACAACATCCCTGTCCACAACACCATCCCTGTCAAAAACAACATCCCTGTCCACAACACCATCCCTGTCCACAACACCATCCCTGTCAAAAACAACATCCCTGTCCACAACAACATCCCTGTCCACGACACCATCCCTGTCAAAAACAACATCCCTGTCCACAACACCATCCCTGTCAAAAACAACATCCCTGTCCACAACACCATCCCTGTCAAAAACAACATCCCTGTCCACAACACCATCCCTGTCCACAACACCATCCCTGTCAAAAACAACATCCCTGTCCACAACACCATCCCTGTCAAAAACAACATCCCTGTCCACAACACCATCCCTGTCAAAAACAACATCCCTGTCCACAACACCATCCCTGTCAAAAACAACATCCCTGTCCACAACACCATCCCTGTCCACAACACCATCCCTGTCCACAACACCATCCCTGTCCACAACACCATCCCTGTCCACAACACCATCCCTGTCAAAAACAACATCCCTGTCCACAACACCATCCCTGTCCACAACACCATCCCTGTCCACAACAACATCCCTGTCCACAACAACATCCCTGTCAAAACAACATCCCTGTCCACAACACCATCCCTGTCCACAACACCATCCCTGTTAAAAACAACATCCCTGTCCACAACACCATCCCTGTCAAAAACAACATCCCTGTCCACAACACCATAACAAAACCGAAACTTACTTGACTTCTATCTATGGGGCGTTAGTGGAGGATGGGAGAGGGGAGGAGGGAAAAGGCCCACACAAACGCATATAAACACACACACACACACACACGCAAGCAAGTAGGTAACAGCGCTCACTGTTTTCCCGACATCCTCAGACATGGATGGACATCGAACACCGACCTGTGGCACGGGTGACCTGCCTGGTATATCCATAGGTCAAATCCAGCAATCATTTAAGAATGCTTCATGCAATTAGTGCCATGATAGGGGGGAGGGGGACAACAACAAAGCAATGAATGTAGCTCCCTCAGATAACGCTATCTCTTAAAAAGGTACAATCTGGGATCTTAGACATGACATTGTCCTTGCCCCACCCGTCAGCTGTATACCAAAACGAATGGTGGCGCTACCGTTTTGCTGCGAAACGAATCCCAGATTGAAGCTTTAACGTGACAGTCAGGAGACGCTCACTAACTCAGCCTGCGAGAGTCACGTGGGATCAGCTCACGCCAGTCTGCACTCCATATCACAGTCAATCTGTTCAACACCCACCAACACGCATGCAGGGACACACACGCACGCACACACACACACACGCACAGCTCCTCTGGCTGCTAAGAAAGTCATGAGAGCCCTGAGGAGAGGATGTCAGCTCTGTGACAGAAGCACTGGCAGTGTGAAAAACAATATCTCCTAGTGAACATCACAGGAGCATGAAGAGGGTTAGGGGTGATACACACGTCATGTCAAAGAGGTTTGCTGTGACTGATGACGTGTCAATCAGCAATATCAAACAGACACCTGCACTACACAGACAGACAGACAGACAGACAGACAGACAGACAGACAGACAGACAGACAGACAGACAGACAGACAGACAGACAGACAGACAGACAGACAGACAGACAGACAGACAGACAGACAGACAGACAGACAGACAGACAGACAGACAGACAGACAGACAGACAGACAGACAGACAGACTTAAAAGCCTTGAAATGGATCCAATAACCCTCTCAGCCATACTAAAGACCAGACAGTACAAACTAATAGTATTATAATGTAATGTCATTGAGACTGTAATGTAATCTATTCTCTAATCAGCCGCACAGCAGACTCTATCCATGCTGAGACGTATGGTCCTCTTCCTGTAGGCAGACTCCATTACCCACCAACCCCTCCACGTGGCTCTGCAGACGTCAGGTGACCCCTCACGCAACCCTAACGGCGGCATTAATTATGCAGTTAAGACCGCGGGCTGAATGAGATCTATGTTCCTTCCTGCCCCTGAGCTAGTGGATGATGAGGAGTATAGTATCGCACGGAACAGCACACACACACACACACACGTACACACAAACACACAAGTACACACACAGCATGCTACATCCCCAGGACTTGACTCAGGCAGTCAGAAACTATCTGACTCATGCATGGGAATCACATTACCAGCCTCGGCTCGCTGGTCTCCGATTCCACAGCAAACGGGATGACTCAAGAAGTCCTGACTTCTTTCTCTTGGGTGTTAGTGGAGGATGGGAGGGGAGGAGGGAAAAACCAAAAGCCCACACATATGCATAAAAACACGCACAAACAAATAAAAGCACATACATAAATGTACGCACACACATACACAGGCACACACATTCACAGTACATTACACACACACACACACACAGACAGTCTCCGTGGTCTGTTGCCGGCTCTCTCTCTCTGTTTGAGTTCATTCAACACATCTTGGTTGGATAGAGAGGGCAGGATGTCGTAGGTTATAGGTACACATCTCTCCTGTATCCCTGGAGGCAGAGAACTAACTGGGGAGTGGTTACCACTACTGACGGAGCCATTTCTCTTCCCCCTCTTCACCCTACTGCACTAATATCTGTCCTTCACTGGTTAATGTATCTCTGTAGGTGACGGCAGCCCCGTGGACACCACAAGGACCGAGGCAGGACCCACAATGACACAGCACACAGGAAGGAAAAACTATTGAGAGTTGTCAAGCAACTGCCTGACACTAAAAGCATTGATTACCTCGAGAAAAGGGAACGGTATGAGCGTTAAGCGCTATTCTAGA
>NC_068451.1:8080099-8145099 GCF_023373465.1 Oncorhynchus keta
CTTTAAACAATGCTACTTAATATAATGTTTACATACCCTACATTACTTATATCATATGTATATACTGTACTCTATATCATCTACTGCATCTTTATGTAATACATGTATCACTAGCCACTTTAACTGTGCCACTTTGCTTACATACTCATCTCATATGTATATACTGTACTCGATACCATCTACTGTATCTTGCCTATGCTGCTCTGTACCATCACTCATTCATATATCCTTATGTACATATTCTTTATCCCCTTACACTGTGTATAAGACAGTAGTTTAGGAATTGTTAGTTAGATTACTTGTTGGTTATTACTGCATTGTCGGAACTAGAAGCACAAGCATTTCGCTACACTCGCATTAACATCTGCTAACCATGTGTATGTGACAAATATTTTTTTTTTATTGATTTGATTTTGTATTCGTCACATGCTTCGTAAACAACGGGTGTAGACTAACAGTGAACTGCCCTTCCCAACAACGCAGAGAGAGGAAAAGAAGAGAAATAATAGAAAAACTATAATACCAAGAAGAAATACAAAATGAGTAACGACACCTTGGCTAAATACACGGGGTACCAGTACCCAGTTGATGTGCAGGGGTACGAGGAAATTGAGGTAGATAATACACTGCGTATACACTAGAAACACCTTCGAAGTGGATTTCACAAGTGACATCAATAAGGGATCATAGCTTTTATCCGGATTCACCTGGTCAGTCTATGTCATGGAAAGAGATGTAATGTTTTGCATACTCAATGTATGTACATATAGGTAGGATAAAGTGACTAGGCAACAGGATAAGGTCTTCCTCTGACAATGCCTGGTATAGAGGTCCTGGACAACAGGGAGCTCGGCCCCAGTGATGTAATGGGCCATACACACTTCCCTGTAGCGCCTTATGGTCAGATGCCAAGCAGTTGCCATACCAAGCGGTGATGCAGCCAGTCAAGTTGCTCGCAATGGTGCAGCTGTAGAACTTTTTGAGGATCTGAGGGCCCATGACAAATCTTTTCAGCCTCCTGACGTTGTGCCTTCTTCCTGACTGTGTTGATGTGTGTGGACCATGATAATTCCTTAGTGATGTGGACACCGAGGAACTTGAAGCTCCTGACCCGCTCCACTACAGCCCCGTCGATGTGGACGGGGATGTGCTCGGCTCTCCGTTTCCTGTAGTCCACGATCAGCTCATTTGTCTTGCTGACGTTGATGGAGAGGTTGTTGTCCTGGCACCACACTGCCATGTCACTGATCTCCTCCATATAGGCTGCCTCATCGTCATCAGTGATCACGCCAACCACTGTCGTGACATCAGCAAACTTAGTGATGTGTTGGAGTCGTGTGCGGCCACGCAGTAGTGGGTGAACAGGAGAGTACAGGAGAGGACTAAGCATGCACCCCTGAGGGGCCCCTGTGTCAGCGTGGCGGATGTGTTGTTGCCTACCCTCACCACCTGGGGGTGGACAGTCAGGAAGTCCAGGATCCAGTTACAGAGGGAGATGTTCAGTCCCATTGCCCTGAGCTTAGTGATGAGCTTGGAGGGCAATATGGTGTTGAACGCTGAGCTATAGTCAATGAACAGCATTCTCATGTAGGTGTTCCTTTTTGTCCAGTGTGGAGTACAATAGAGATTGCGTCATCTGTGGATCTGTCAGGGTGGTATGCGACAGGTTACCTTGGCGTTATTGGGCACAGGGACTATGGTGGCCTGCTTGAAACATGTAGGTATTACAGACTGGGTCAGGGAGAGGTTGAAGACACTTGCCAGCTGGTCAGCGTATACTCTTGAGTATGCATCCTGGTAATCCATCTGGTCGCACGGACTTGTGAATGTTAACCTGTCTTACTCATAGCGGCTATGGATCGCGAGATCACACAGTTGTCCAGAACAGCTGGTGCCGTCTTGCTTTGAAGCGTACATAGAAGGAATTTAGCTTGTCTGGTAGGCTCACGTCACTGGACAGCTCGCGGCTGGTGTTTCCTTTGTAATCCATGATAGTTTGCAAGCCTTGCCACAACCAACGAGCATCAGATCCGTAGTATTAGGATTCGATCTTAGTCTTGTATTGACGTTTTGACCGTTTGATGGCTCGTCGAAGGTTGTAGAGGGATTTCATATGTGTCCTGATTAGTGTCCCGCTCCTTTAAAGTGGCAGCTGTAGCCTTTAGCTCGGTGCAAATGTCGCCTGTAATCCATGGCTTCTGGTTGGGATATGTGGGGCGATACTGTGGGGAAGAGGTCATCGATGCACTTATTAATGAAGCGGGTTACTGGGAAACTCTTCAATTTTATTGGTTGAATCCTGGTACATATTCCAGTCTGAGCTAGCGAAATAGTTATGTTGCTTAGCATCCGCTTCATCGGACCACTTCCGTATTGAGATCATCACTGGTGCTTCCTGTTTGAGTTTTCGCTTGTACAGTGCCTTGCAAAAGTATTCATTCCCCTTGGCGTTTTTCCTATTTTGCTGCATTACTACTGACAGCTATTTCTACTACTACTGACAGCTATTTACATCTACGGTACCTGTAGTTAAATAATTACACATACATTCCTTATTTCCTCTTTCTTCAAGTGCTGTATTTTCACCCACAGCGGCCAATCCACCATTAACTCGGATCTTAACTCCAACCGTTCTGATGTGCACAGATTCATCCATCTTTCCCAATATAATGCCATTTTGCTATTTACTTTTGCAATAGATCCTTCTATTTGACTATTATGTCTTACGAGGGTCCTACGAGGGTACTTTACCCGAGTATAATGATATTCCCCACACCAGCCTTAACCTTACTCGAAGCTGCCGTTCGGTCTTGACGTTGCATAGAAAAAGCAGCTAGATGTACAGTATATTACCCATGTCCTTGTTCAGCCAAGACACAGAGAAACATAGGACATTACAGGTCTTCAGGTCCCATTGACCTGAAGGATAGTCTTGAACGGAGCTCGTCCAGTTTGTTCTCTAGTGATTGTACGTTTGCCAATTAAAACGGAGGGTAGAAGCGGTCTATTTAGTCATCGACGTAGTCTCATCAGGGAGTCCGCTCGTTTGCCTCTCTTGCTCTTCCTCTTTTGAGTCCTGGGGATTAGGACCTGGTCCGGATGAGCAGTACATCCACAGCTGCCGACTCGTTAAAGTGGACATTTTCATTCAAATCGCGGTTGGTGATCACTGATCCGATGTCCATGAGCTGTTTTCGGTCATAGAAAAAGATGGCGTAAATATTATGCACAAAGGAGGTTGAGATCAGTGTAAAATAAACACACAAAATAGCAGCATTGGTCAGGAGCCTGTGAGACGGCAGATATCCATCTCTGCAGGCCAGACCTCTGCACAGGATGGAAGTACTTGTATGTAGAGTGGCTGGCGTGACATAAATGATGTCAATAACAGTCCAGAGCTGCTGTTCTCTTGTCAGCTACACAGTGATTACCGTACAGGTAATGAGAGAGAGGCCGGTCCTCATTTGTCATGCTTTGTGGTGGGGGGCGGCCATGCAAGACCGATAGAGCCATCTCACTGTCTGAAGATACAATGCTCGAAGAGCTCCTGTGTGTGTGTGTGTGTGTGTGTGTGTGTGTGTGTGTGTGTGTGTGTGTGTGTGTGTGTGTGTGTGTGTGTGTGTGTGTGTGTGTGTGTGTGTGTGTGTGTGTGTGTGTGTGTGTGTGTGTGTGTGTGTGTGTGTGTGTGTGTGTGTGTGTGTGTGTGTGTGTGTGTCCAATTGACTATCACTACATATCAGGGTTATTGTTGCAATTCCGCCAGTGTTAGTTCAATGTACAACTGACTTTACATGCTACACATCACATCCATTCCACTATTTTTCATTGTCATGCAATTCTAAATCATAAAAGCACAACATCAACCAGAGGAAAGTTGATATAATGTTTGAATTTAGAATGTGAAGGTTGATAAGAGCGACTCTATTCCATTGTGATGGTGATTCTATTGATAAGAACAAAATAACATTTGAATATGATGACATCACAATCTAAAAGAGCTATGATGTGTTATAATGTTTGGATATTAGGCACCAATGTTGATTTGTAATTCAGTTTTGGTTGCATGCAACAACCCCAAGACTAGACTAGACTAGACTACAATTGCTTCTGCTATCCAAGATTATACATTTTTCTCAAATGAGTTTCAGTAGCCAGAGATTTCACCAGTCCGGACCAGTCTTTGCTTACTTGTGTTTGTTTCTCAACATTCCATGTTTAGAATGTGTTGTATTTAGGTATGTGTAGAACTGGTTCTATGTTAATATAATAATAATAATAATATATGATTTAGCTTTAGGCCTACAGTCATGTGTGCATACATTCTACGTATGGGTGGTCCCGGGAATAACCCACTACCCTGCATGGCTGCTCTACCAACTGAGCCACAGAAGGACCGAATGTGGCTGGATGTATTTCACACATATTGAAACACATAGACATACAGAGATTAAACCAGGGGTGGAATTTTTACTGGGGACGGGATGCCCCGACATTCTGTAATTTCATTATATTTTATTTAAAAAATATATAATTTCACTGTTATACAAAAAGCAGCGCCGGTGTGCTTTAGGACCATGCAGACGCCCCAGCAGGCTGTTTATCGGTTTTAGAGGGCTGGATTTAAGCAAAAGGACGGCCAGGTTGTGTCCCCCCCCCAACTTCTAAAACCAAAGTTCCGCACCTGGATTACACATCCGGATTAGTAGTTTAGAGATCGCTCTATACGTAAAAAAATAAAGACAGAGATGCACCTCGTGCACCTGTTTTACAGACGTGATAGGCACCTCAAATACTCTCACACAGACATGCACATGTTTCCGCAAGGAAGACATTGGCTTCATAATTCGGACCCGGAGTCGGAGTGTGTGAGACGCACAGAGGAGCTGAAAGAAACAGAGTTAAATGGGGGGGGGTCAATGAATGATGGGTTTCGCTGACTCATTAACTGTTAATGTTCCATGTTGATCCTCTGTATCTTCATGTGACTTAAAGATGAGATAGTTAATATCCCTAAGGTCGAGTTTTTCCCTGCGTACTGATCTTACCTCTTACCTTTTACCTCTCTGAAATGATTAGGGTAAGAATGGTGGGTTCGGAAAAACTAGTCCTAGATCTAGGCCCACTGTAGGCAACTTCTATCTCAAACTCATTTAAGATACGGTGAGCAGTATGAATGAGTGTTACTTGGGTCACGTACCGAGTGTTAAGGTCTAGACAGACATCTTCTCTTATCATCCTCTTTGTTGAATAAGAGACCTGTCAGAAGGAAATATGTTCCCATAATAAGATGTCAGTCAACCATCCACCTCCTAAACTAATGGAACTATCAGACACTGCCTGGGGACCGTCTCTGACAATGATGAGGCCCTCCTTCATTCTGCACTACACCGCGGTGTAATGGCAATCTAAGCACTGGTGTAACAAAGGGGACTTGAGGTCAAGAAGTTTAGCCAAAGAAGAGTTGTTGTGACGAGTGTGAATTAGAGATCCCCACAGAGTAGGGTATCTGTGGTCGTTTATTAGTTGAAAAATATTATCTCATGGGAACAGAAATAAGCGTGAATGTATTAGATTACTTTTTATCCTCGGTAACAGAGGCAAAAGCTGATATCGTCTTTTCTGATTGGCTCCAATAACTTTTTAAAAAACGGTACACAGTGGTTGCTTCCTCATACTCCGTTGCTGGATAGTCCAATGTGAGATCAGCAGTTAACAAGAAAGGGGAAGCTGCAGTTTGACTGAGCGCTAGGAAAAAAAGCCATTCTGCTTTGCTAAGAGGAGATAAAACAGACATCTAAACTATTACTTTAAAAAAATGCCTGAGGCTTAAGAAAAAAAAATATATATTTATATTAGCCTGAAGCAAAGAATAGGGTGGGAGCCGCAAGGTTATTCTAATACCGTTGAAACACCCATGTTTAGACGAGGGGTGTCAAACGTGTCTGTGTCCATTTTGCAGTCCAACGTGTGATTCCACATGGCTGCTGTCGACTTCCCTCTTGACATTTCAAAAGATAAACCCTAAGGCAAGATGACTTATTTAAACCATGGCCAACATCATCTAAATCTCAAAGAGACCAGTCTGGTACCGGCTTACTGGACATCCTCATGACCTGGTGTCTTAGTCAGCGGGTCAAAAAAAATCACATCGCAACTTTATTGAACTCTGAACAGTGTTACAGTCTCCATTGGGTTTACTGTAAACTCGAAGTCAATCTTCCATTGGTGCCAAGCTGAATAACTCCATGTCCACACAAGGACATTGAGGCTCTATTGAGGCTCCAGTTACCAAGGACACAGAGAGAGGGAGAGGCAATCAGAGAAAATTGGCTTCTCTTTGTTGAAGATTTGGGGAAGTGCTTTCTATGGTAATGGATTCAAGGTTAGAGGAAATGGACGCTACGGGCGGCGTTCTCCTTGAAATTGGAGACGGACGACAAGCGACATCATCACCGACCACCAATCAGAGAGGCCATTCAATCTCATCGGGGTTGGGGAGGAGACGGTCTGACAGTGACGTGTGAGAGCGGACTCAGATACTCCGATCCTGTGATGAATCCACGGCAATACAGTCGACCTCTTTCAGATGTGTACTCACACACAAGGGTTCTTCATAACCCAGCCGAGAGCGGCAGTCGTTAAGTGTCCTTTAAAACAACTTCCATCAATCCCTAGATTAGACAAAGAGAGGTGTGACTGGAAGTCATGACGAGTGGAGGATTCAGACAGACAGGACGTGGGAAACCGTGATACATGACAGCCTGTGCCATGGAGAGATAATCGGTGGGTGTACATAATGGCAAACAACATGCCTGTTCATCGGCCACACAACACCCTGTTTCTCAATTGGCCGTGTCTAGAGCAGGCACCATGTCAACAGACTATACTCCGATGCCTTTCTGTGAGACACAAAGGCCTGGTCCGTATTCATTGTAGCACACCGTAGAAAAAGGTTTTGCAAATGACAACAGAAGTAAGACTTTGTTATTGGACGAGTCCAGGTAGTCCCTCCCTGTTTCAGTCCGTTTTCTTGCCTAATGAATACTACCCTGGAGACTAGCAGAGGTAGGGGCTGTTTAACTGGCACTCAGCAGGGTAGGGAACAAGGACGCAGTGATGTCACCCAGGCATGTCTGTCACAGTGAGACCACAGGGACGGCTCTAAGCCCGCCCTGCCTGTCACTAGCCTGTCCCCAGCCCCTCAGTGGTAGTGATGGTGCCATCCATCCCCCCCTGCTCCCTCTGCCCAACACAATGGTCCTCATCCACAGCGTGCATCTGTGACCTCCAAGAATAACAAAGAGTGACACTGTTCTCTCTCCGTCCATGTCTGACTGTGAGTGCGTAACCCCCTCCATTCTACGTCCCAGAATCCTTTGCGCTAATAACTAGGTTATAATTCACCCTATTGGGTGTCAGCTCTGCTTTGAGACTTTGAGGCCTCCACTATCGCTGTTTTGCTTTTCTTGAGGGGTACGCTATCGTTCCCCCAAGCTGGTCAAAAACAATGGCTGTCTTTGTTTTTCTCTGGGGTTCTTCATCTATGGGGCGCTGGGCAGGGAGGGGGGGGGGTTAGGATTCTGTCTCAGACTTGGACAAAACAAAAGGCAGACTTATTCATTCATACCCCATACCAGCCAGTAATGTCTTTATAGTGAAGCACAAAGAATGCGATAGTTCTTTACAGAAGACAGACTACGGCTCATGGTGCTATTACCTTCTCTTCTCTCTCAGAACACAGATCACTAGAGACTCGTGTTTACTCTTTTCTCCCAAATATGATTTCAACCGCCCCCACCTCCTTCATCATCATCCCCTCGTCTCCCGCTCTCTATTTATCTCTCTTGGTGGGAGACACTTGTCTTATACCATTGCAGCGATTCCCATACTACAGCAGCTCTCTCCCTGCTATGTGGATGCGTCTTTCTGAGATAGATATAGACTGTCGACTTTATTATGCATTTACACAGATAGTTAACGCATAATTTGCACTCCGGGTGGAAAGGGGAATGACCGAGAGCTCATACACACACACATGCACGCACGCCGCATACACACACACACACACACACACACATGCACGCACGCCGCATACACACACACACAAACCCATACATCATATTAACGTGATACATTTGTATACAGGTACAACGTCCTAACCTACACCGGGTACACCGCACACACTGACACACCTTATACACACACAGCCTTATGCGCTCACACAAAAACAAATGACTCAAGTGATTCCATTTGACAGACGCACGCAATTAAATTCGCAATGAGATATGATCCTCTAAGAAAAACACGGCCCCAGAAAAAAAACACAAGACAGACAGCCTGCATTATGAAAGATGAAACAATAAATCAGTGCTAATCATCAGACATCCTAATTACACTTGATCTGCGTCCCAACTGGCACCCTATTCCCTACCCGGTGCACTCGTTTCAACGAGAACCCTATGGGCCCTGGTCAACTGTCGCAAACTATGTCGGGAAGAGGGTGCCATTTGGGACACAGCCCTGGAAATGTAGCACTGCTGAGTACCTAGCTAAGACCCATCCAGCCACAGAGACCAAGAGAATCAGCATTCGTTCCCTGCTCCTCCTACACAAGGCTTCTTCGCCTCGCCCGGCGTCCTCGCCTAGCGGAGCATGCCATCCCTGTGCGCCTCAACAAGCAAATAGGCCACCGGCCTACTGCGGTAATTGGGGAAAGAGATGGGTCAGATTGTGGGGAGGACACCCGGCTCAGGCGGCGCCACAATGTAATCAGATGGAGTCTCCATATTGTCCGATTTCTCCATTGTAGATTCATAGACAGTCGTTAGACTCGTCACTCGTGTCTACTTTCCACTAGCATGCCTGGTGTTTCTCTTCACTATAGCTTAAGGGGTGAGCTTACATACCTGAGGCACATTAAAAGACTCTGTATCCCCCTACGGTATCAGTCAAGCTTTCTGGGTATCTGGTGGAAATAGCATAACTGACATCTGGCTGAAAGACCACACCACTTATCGTGAGTGTTATGACGATGCGATTGCTGAACAATCCCATCACCAGTCGGAGAACATGGGCAGACTGTAGTAGCTAAATACTAGTAGGCTTATATGCACAGTCCAATGTGTTGCATGCTTTAGTTCCATTTAAAATGCATCATCACAGTTAGGTCATCCAAAACAGCACTGATGTTCGTCATTTGCATTGTAGATGCGCTCGAGCAAAGTTGGATCTTTAGGAGTTACATCGAGCTATGTGATGTGGGGAAATTAGAGACACCTAATACTTCTTCCAAATCTTACTACCTAAGAACCAATTCACAGCTGTAGTAATTCATGAGCTGCACATAAATCTCCTGCTGAACTCAGTGTCCTCTGAGGATTCCAATATCCCCACAGCAACAGGAGCGGGTCTATATCCCGGCGTAGTAATCCATCGTGGTGTGCTACCTCATTAAAATAAATCCCGAGAATGAGAAACACAGCATGCTCCCCCCCTAACAGCCAAATGTCATCCCAGCAATGTCAGCCCAAAAAAACTCCCAGTGGTCACCGCCACTCTCACTCCTGCATGCCCTGATTAATCCATTAGGAATTTGTCATTGTTGCTCTCTGTGGCATTTCCAGCTCGCAACCAGTCAGACACAGCGTGCCACTCTAGTGAAAAGAGTGCCTTTCTAGTGAAAATGGCCTGACCCCATTTAGTCGACTGGTCGATTGTTTGGTTCGATAGGTTGTTGGTCGACTGAGATTTCTTTAGTCGAGCAGTAGCAAATAAATAAATAAAAAACATTTAAAAAATGTAAAAAATGAATGAATAAATGGCGTACGACACCTGTCTGATTTGCGCCTGTCTGAGTAGAATAATCCATTGTGGAGGCCGTGGGGATGGTACAGTCCATCACTCTTAAGACATGGACTACTGAAATTGTATACGGTTAAGGACAATGGCGCAACCTTAACACAATATGATTTTATAGCAAATGCGCGTTTGATAGTGGTAGCTGTCTGCGGTTCTGAAACCGCGTGTGTGCTGTTAGTGTGCTGTTAAATTGCCGCCTTTTCCTAGACCATTTTGCTACGTGCATAATAGCAAAGTTAACCAGCAAATTGCTGTTTTTTATTATTTATTTATTTATTTATTTATTCCACCTTTATTTAACCAGGTAGGCAAGTTGAGAACAAGTTCTCATTTACAATTGCGACCTGGCCAAGATAAAGCAAAGCAGTTCGACAGATACAACGACACAGAGTTACACATGGAGTAAAACAAACATACAGTCAATAATACAGTAGAACCAAGTCTATATACGATGTGAGCAAATGAGGTGAGATAAGGGAGGTAAAGGCAAAAAAGGGCCATGGTGGCAAAGTAAATACAATATAGCATGTAAAACACTGGAATGGTAGATTTGCAGTGGAAGAATGTGCAAAGTAGAAATAAAAATAATGGGGTGCAAAGGAGCAAAATAAATAAATAAATAAAATAAATACAGTAGGGAAAGAGGTAGTTGTTTGGTCTAAATTATAGGTGGGCTATGTACAGGTGCAGTAATCTGTGAGCTGCTCTGACAGCTGGTGCTTAAAGCTAGTGAGGGAGGTAAGTGTTTCCAGTTTCAGAGATTTTTGTAGTTCGTTCCAGTCATTGGCAGCAGAGAACTGGAAGGAGAGGCAGCCAAAGAAAGAATTGGTTTGGGGGTGACCAGAGAGATATACCTGCTGGAGCGTGTGCTACAGGTGGGAGATGCTATGGTGACAAGCGAGCTGAGATAAGGGGGGACTTTACCTAGCAGGGTCTTGTAGATGACCTGGAGCCAGTGGGTTTGGCGACGAGTATGAAGCGAGGGCCAGCCAACGAGAGCGTACAGGTCGCAATGGTGGGTAGTATATGGGGCTTTGGTGACAAAACGGATGGCACTGTGAAAGACTGCATCCAATTTGTTGAGTAGGGTATTGGAGGCTATTTTGTAAATGACATCGCCGAAGTAGAGGATTGGTAGGATGGTCAGTTTTACAAGGGTATGTTTGGTAGTATGAGTGAAGGATGCTTTGTTGCGAAATAGGAAGCGAATTCTAGATTTAACTTTGGATTGGAGATGTTTGATGTTGGTCTGGAAGGAGAGTTTACAGTCTAACCAGACTCCTAGGTATTTGTAGTTGTCCACGTATTCAGAACCTTCCAGAATAGTGATGCTGGACGGGCGGGCAGGTGCAGGCAGCGATGAGTTGAAGAGCATGCATTTAGTTTTACTTGTATTTAAGAGCAGTTGGAGGCCACGGAAGGAGAGTTGCATGACATTGAAGCTTGCCTGGAGGGTTGTTAACACAGTGTCCAAAGAAGGGCCAGAAGTATACAGAATGGTGTCGTCTGCGTAGAGGTGGATCAGAGATTCACCAGCAGCAAGAGCGACATCATCAGGCAATCATTTGAGAAACCAAGGCTGTCGAGTCTGCCGATGAGGATGTGGTGATTGACAGAGTCGAAAGCCTTGGCCAGATCAATGAATTCGGCTGCATAGTAATGTTTCTTATCGATGGCGGTTAAGATATCGTTTAGAGTGGCTGAGGTGCATCCATGATCAGCTCTGAAACCAGATTGCATAGCAGAGAGGGTATGGTGAGATTCGAAATGGTCAGTAATCTGTTTGTTGACTTGGCTGATATTCTGTGGTGGTCGCTGCATTTGTTTTACACAGCGCAGCAAATCTGAGCTCGGCCCGGCACAATCAAATCAATTGCAGTCAGACTCCCTCTAGTCATTTATGTGTCTTAATTATTTAATCAAACAGTTCCCTTAAAGCATCAGACAAGCATCAGACAATCTCAGTGCATATAGTTGAATTGATTAAAACACATAGGATGTGTTCATACACGGAAAAATACACGTTTTAATATTTCGACCAATCGATCGGTTGAAAGAACGGATGACTCTCGGTCGACCAAGATTTATTTTTGTCAGGGACAGTCCTAAATGTAATAGATGTGCCTGCTAGCCCTGTTAGCGTCCCACCCTGAACTATGCTAACAGAGTTAGCGCTGTCCTCAATACAGCCTTAAACCCAGCCCCGGGCTCCCCAGTGACGTGAGCCTACCAGACGAGTTAAATTACTTCTATGCTTGCTTCGACGCAAACAACACTGAAATATGCATGAGAGCACCAGCTGTTCCGGATGACTGTGTGATCACGCTCTCTAAAAGCCGAAGTGAGTAAAACCTTTAAAGAGGTTAACATTCAGATGGATTACCAGGATGTGTACTCAAGAGCATGCCATGACCAGCTGGCAAGTGTCTTCACTGACATTTTCAAACTCTCTCTGACCCAGTCTGTAATACCTACACGTTTCAAGCAGACCACCATCATCCCTTTCTAAATCTCCGTAGCACTCCCATCTGTAGCCATGAAATGCTTTGAAAGGCTGTTCATGGCTCACATCAACACCATCATCTCAGAAATCCTGGACCCACTCCAATTCGCATACCGCCCCAAAACATCCACAAATGATGCAATCTCTATTCTACTCCACTCTGCCCTTTCCCACCTGGACAAAAGGAACACCTACGTGAGAATGCTGTTCATTGACTACAGCTCAGCATTCAACATCATAGATATCTAAAGATGGTGGCCAGCAGAGATGTGGGGTGGGATGAGGGAAACTAAGGGTTGGAATGTGGAACTGGAGATGAGTGGGAGTGAAGTTGCTGAGTGAGGGGTAAAATTATGGTTTTCCTGAGGCTGATGCCACGCAAGCACTCACACGAACACAAGCACACGTAAAGAGTGCCACACATACAGCTGGCCTTGTTTTTTTTATTGTCCTTGATGTCTTTTGTTTTACATTGTTGTTTTGTTGTTGTTTTCCTTTGTTCTTGTCTGTTTTTCATTGGAACATCAGCAGGGTAGTAGTTTGGTTGGGTTGGATAGGGTTGGTGGCTTGGAGGGGGTGGAGATGGGGGGGGGGGTTGGGGAAGGGGAATGGAAGGGGAGGTTTTCAGGGGGACTGTAGAGGTTCTTGGATGGTTGGGGGTGGCAGGTAGCCTGGCAGTTGGGAGCATTGGGACAGTGGCGGGGAGGTCGCAGGTTCGGGTCCCTGAGTCGACTGGGTGGGAGATCTGTCGATGCACCCCTGCGCAGGACACTTGACCCTGATTGCTCCTGTGGGTCGTTCTAGATGGGAGCGATCATAGTCCAAACACACCAACACAGTCATGAAGTCCTCAGGAGGCTGAAAAGATTTGGCATGGGCCCTCAGATCCTTAAAAAGGTCTACAACTGAGAGCATCTTGACTGGCTGCATCACCGCTTGGTATGGCAAATGATTGGCCACTGACCACAAGGCGCTACAGAGGGTAGTGCATACGGCCCAGTACATCACTGGGGCTGAGATTCCTGCCATCCAGGACTTCTATAGCAGACGGTGTCAAAGGAAGGCCCTAAAAATTCTCAAAGACTCCAGCCACCAAAGTCATAGACTGTTCTCTCTGCTACCTTACAGCAAGTGAACAGCTTCTACTCCCCATGCCATGAGACTGCTAATCAAATGGCTACTGGACTATTTGCATTGACCCCCTTTTATTTGCACTTGCTCCATGCACACTCACTGGATTCTACCCACTCACATATATTACACTGACACACCAACACACACACACACATACACACACTACATACGCTCACACACACAAAACACACACACACACACACACACACACAGACACACTTTCACAGTCTTCACATACGCTGCTGCTTCTCTGTTAATTATCCATCCTGATTGCCTAGTCACTTTTACCCCTACCTGCATGTACATAATACCTCAATTACTGTACCTCAACTACCTCGTTCCCCTGCACATTGACTCGGTACCGGTAGTCGCTGTTTATAGCCTCGTTGTTGTTATTTTATTGTGTTACTAGTGCGATTTTTTTCTTAATTTTTCTTACTTTTTAACTGCATTTTTGGGAAATTGCTCGTAATTCAGCATTTCACGGTAAAGTCAACACATTGTATTCGGAGCATGTGACAAATAACATTTGATTTCATTTGATTTAGTCTAGTTTGACTGTATCTCCTTCCCTCAGGCTTACAATTAGAATTGTGTTCTCTAAAGGTAGGCTAGCCCTGTCAGTGTCCCACCTTCAACCTAGGTTAACTCTGTTTCAGAGCCTCATTCTCAACCTATGCAAGCTATAGGCTTCCCTACTGTAGCTATCGCCTTCCCTCATGCTATAGGCTAGTCTTGTTGTTAGAGTCCTGCTCTCTAAAGCTAGGCTAGCCCTGTTAGCATCCCTCCTTAGTTCCAGTGGGAAGCTGAGCTCAACGCAGGGATCAGAGGGATTAGCTCAGCCCCGAGACAGCTGTCCCACACACATCCAGCTCCCCTGGGTGAATGGCCTGCAGGCCATATCTGCTCCCATGCCAGCCTCCGGGGAATCATGACATGAGTAACATTATCTTTCTGAGGGTTTTACTTCTGCCACAGCATTGGTGGCACAGTCAGCTAGAATGACACTCAGAGGGTCTAATGTTTACAGCGATGTAGGAGGAGAATATGGTGTAAAATGCTACCAATAGATACCCCAAAATATCAAGATGTTCCTCTGTTGTAGGATTTTGCTGTATTTGTTGTTTCGGCTATGAGAGCAAAATTGCAAAATGTTATGTTATGATACTTTTATTGCAACAAATGGTTGTTTCATGCAACAGAATAGAGGGTTCTTATATAACTCTATTGTGTCTGTGTGAACTGAAAGTGGGCCTCTGGGAGATAACACTGACAGGAGATGTACGACGTCTTTGGGGATACCGCATTCTAGAGCAGGAGATACACTGACACTGTTCTAAATGGCACCAGGAAGAGATGACTCAAGGGCCACACACTGGTATTTTTCATACAAATCTTAACCTTGTGATTCATTCCATACATCTGTTGTTTGTCATGAACGTCCAGGAGTATGGACTTTGCTATAAAGTGCTGTGGCTCATATCCTCTCATTGAGTTCTCGGTGATCACCTCCAGGGGTGATGACCGACCAGCTCCATTACTGCAGTAATTAAACAATAAAGTTTGATTGGTTTGACGAAATTGAAAAGTCTCTCCTTTTGATGACAATAATTCCACCACACAGCACATCCACAACCTTTCACACAGAAGTAGACCTACATGTTACAACGGCACCGAACACAAACATTTCACACCACACGCAACACACAAACATTCTCTCTAGCCTGCAGGCAAAGAAAATGCAATTTGGCGGCCCAGTGCAGGACCGAGGCAGGGGACTGGGATGGGGGCATGTCTGCCTGTGGTTGGACACCACAGGGGCTGTTCATCATGATGAAAAGGTACTGATGGAGTTAGGTAACCAGGGTAATATGTCTACCACCCCCCACCACCTCCAGTGTAAATAACCGGTGTGTCAGCAGCTGACCCTCACGAAAATTGCCTTATTGATCCCAGGGCGCTTTTCCTGCTTGTTGTTTGTACCTCCTCAGGTTTTGCTAGAGCTACACATTTGAACACTACGAGGTCCAATATGAAGGAGAGTAAACGTGGGGCAAAATGATGGGAGATGTGCTTGAAGTGATGAAGAGTTTAAAGACATTGGGGATGGTAAGGTTAGACGTCAGACAGACCTGCTTTATCTATTGGACAAAGACTAAAACAAGTAAACACACACATACCCGCAGGCAGACACACATATGGACACACACACATGCATGTACAGACACACACACACACACACACACACACACACACACACACACACACACACACACACACACACACACACACACACACACACACACACACACACACACACACACACACACACACACACACACACACACACACACACACACACACACACACACACACACACACACACACACACACACACACACTGTATTTAGCTGTAATCTGAAGGGGGCCCCCGGGGGAGACTGTGTCTCAGACACAAGAGGCAGAGCGAGGCAGAGAGAATAAGGGCTGTCAACCTCCCAGGATGCTCAGCCCCAGAGTATGACTCCTACTACCTCTGAAGGGGTGCGGCATCAAACAGACACACGCCTCCCGCTGGTTGCATTTGTTTGCCCCCCCCATGTGCTTAAGAATGCTTCACTTGATCTGGCAATCAGAATACCAAGACTCTTGTGTACACTCTATCTGACAGCTCTACTGTAAGAGGGAAGAAAAAAAAGCTCGGCTGCACTGAAATACACCCTTTCAATAAACCCCCAAACGTTCCCCTTTTTAGCTCTAAATGTTTCGGGAAAGTCAGAATGGTGTACATTTCATGCCTTTCAACTCGCGGCAAAGGTGCTCATTGGAATGTCGGGGATAATGGACCTGGACCTTTTGTGTGTTTCGCAGCTCTCCGAGGGTACAGAGCAAGAGCATTGAGTTCAACTACAGCACCATGGAGGAGGTTGGAAGACAGTGAGAGGAGGAGGAGAAGGGCGCTTCGTACTGGAGGATTGTGGCAAATGGGAGGGAGGAAGTGAGGGGATAGCATAGCGAGAGAGCATCTGCAGGGAAAGAGCAGGGAAAGAGCAGTGACCTCGCCCCTGGCAAAGGAAACACGAATGCGAGCTGAGCAGGGCCACATGAGTCATAAATCTCGATTGTTTTCCTTCCCAGCGTCGAGAGGCATCCAATACAAGAGCCTGGTTGCCTCGGTTGCATTTTCCAGGGGCCAAGAGGGCCAATCGGGAGCCCTCCCTAGGAGGCGTCAATAACAAGGCAGTCGGGTCAGGCCACAGGTTGCCAGGATGTTGTGGCTCTGGTTCCTGTGGCTCTTATATGTTTGCATGGCTGGGTGCCATATGAACTTTCACCCTGAAGCGCATGAGCTGGGGCCTGCAGATGGATGACAGTGAGAAACCACAGGCCACAGGGCTGAGGCCTGCAACTGATAACCTCTCTTCTCTATAGAGAGACAGCTGAGACGGCTTCCTGTTTCCCGTTTGAGACACAGGAAATAGAGAGTGACCACTCATCAAAACAGACAACCCTGAAAAACAAGGGTTGGCTCGCTTTTGGAAAAAATTCCTCCTTCTAGCAATTTGCTGAAGAGTAGCTAAGACTCTTATCTGTCACACAGGGCTAGTTTGAGTCTTCATAGCCTAGCCCAGCTCATTGATGTCTCTATAGCTTATGGAAATTAGCCAGCGACACCTATTGAAAATTACAGTAGGAGATGAGATCTGAGAGAGGACACAGCGGGATGTAAATCCGCTCTTGCCACACTACTAATTACACATCTTCCACAGCAATGCCTGGAGGTGAGGCGAAGGGAGAGAAAGACTGGGAGAACTGTTCTCCCTTAATCAGGAGCCATGCACTGCTAATGTGTTCCAAAAGCTTTGGGATGAGGTGTGTGGAGTGTGGGGTGGTGGGGGAGAGCGTGTGTATGTATGTGTGTGTGTGTGTGTGCGTGTGTGTGTGTGTGTGTGTGCGTGCGTGCGTGTGTGTGGTAGGCCTATATAAAATGTGCATGTGTATGCTTGCTTGCCCATGAGTACTTTTATATGTATGTACTATGTAGTATAGGTATATAAACTGAGTGTGGTGCACAATAATTCACCCTGCAATCACATGAGAGTTGAGAGCCACTCACCCCATTAAAGACGATTCAAAAGGCTGCCTGTTCTGGCTGTTTAGAGTGTTTACTGTAGAAGAACCCCCCTGTTTATGCTAATGCATGTCAGTAGACTGCAGTTACCCTGAGGGGATGGCGCATTAAGCACCGTGTTCAAATGTTAAGTGGAATAAAAAGGGCTGATTCTGCTGCATCCTCGAACCGGAGGGGGAGTCAGGGGAAGGGTGTGAGGGAGGGAAGGGTGAGAGAGAAGGGTGTGAGGGAGGGAAGGGTGAGAGAGAAGGGTGTGAGGGAGGGAAGGGTGAGAGAGAAGGGTGTGAGGGAGGGAAGGGTGAGAGAGAAGGGGTTGAGGGAGAGAGGGGGGGGGTGAAAGTTAGGGGACAGACTGGCACGGCGAGGGTTTAAGACACTCGAGGGACACGCTGGGAATTCAATAACGGTGGGAAACGGGGAACGGTTTCATCGCAACACAGCCATGTTCATGGACATAATGGTGCCAGAACTTAGAGACAGCACACGAGAATGGGTCTGATGAACTCTTGTCAAACCCTTCTGAGTTGCCACCGTGCCATTGGCTGCTAGGCGCTGGTGCGTGACCCTTATCGGACGAGCCCCCCTCCTTGAACTTTACAAGACCTTCCAGAGACAAAAAGTGAGTTATGAAACAAACAGTTACAAGGATGGTAAATACAGATGGATTGGGCCCTGAGGCGTACACCAGACTAGGCTATCCTGTCATCTCCTGTAGATATGAAACATCAAAACAGCCTGCTACAGCCATCATTATGCCATCAGAGGCCATGAGAATAATCATAGCCTGTGTCATCATCATCAGTGGGAATTGACTTGGTCGAAAGATGCACTTATGAGAGAGTGCACTGCATTATCACAAACGATTACAGTGAGTCCCTCTAGGTGTGTGTGTGTGTGTGTGTGTGTGTGTGTGTGTGTGTGTGTGTGTGTGTGTGTGTGTGTGTGTGTGTGTGTGTGTGTGTGTGTGTGTGTGTGTGTGTGTGTGTGTGTGTGTGTGTGTGTGTGTGTGTGTGTAAGAAGAGAGAATCATGACACGTCAGTGCTCTAGGGGATCTGGTACATCCAGTACAGTCAGGTTGTCTGAACAGCAAGCTGTCCCAGCGGCAGTGGTGTAAAGTACTTAAGAAAAAAAATACTTTAAAGTACTACTCAAGTCGTTTTTGGGGGGTATCTGTACTTTACTTTACAATATATATTTTTGACTACTTTTACTTCACTACATTCCTTAAGAAAACATTGTACTTTTTACTTGACACCCAAAAGTACTCGTTACATTTTGAATGGTTAGCAGGACAGGAAAATAGTCCAATTCACGCACTTACAGTATCGACCGAACATCCCTGGTCATCACTACTGCCTCTGATCTGGCGGACTCACTAACCACACATGTTTAATTTGTAAATGAGGTCTGAATGTTGGAGTGTGCCTGGGGGCTTTCCGTAAATAAAAATAAATACAAATGGTGCCATCTGGTTTGCTTAATATAAGGAATTTGAAATAATTTATACTTTTACTGATACTTAAGTATATTTTAAACCAAATACTTGTATACTTTTGCGCAAGTATTTTACTGGGGGATTTTTACTCAAGTAATTTTCTATTAATAAGGTATCTTTACTTTTACTCAAGTATGATAGTTGGGTACTTTTTCTACCACTGACCAGCAGAGGGAGGGAGTCTAGGAGGGAGGTAGGGAGAGAGGAGGGGGAATTACTATTTAGCAGTAAAGGGACAAAGGGAGAGATGCACAAGGATGGGAGAGAGGAGGAGAGGAAGACGTGGCCTAAAGCCAGAACTCTCCACTTTACTCACAATGAACTATTCATGAGTTCACAGAGCAAATGAAGTCAGAGGAGCCGCTGGTACAGGGAGGGGGAGATGAATCTCTTAACCTCCAGAGAGAATGAGACCCCACCTGACTGTACATACAGTACATTCTGGGTGAACATACTGTGTAGACATTTGACACACACACACAAACACCGTATGAAGTGTGCATTCTCTAGTATATATCCTCTTATTCTACGGTAACAGACGCTATAGCCAAGTACAAGCCTGCAAAACATTGTTGGATGACGTTTTTCAAAGTTTTTGCAAGTTATTTCCTACAGAAGTTTCTGAGAAGAGGGTCACTTAGTTGGACAGCTCTGTAAAATTGGCCAACTACAAACGGTGCACATTCTGTCAGGTAAAGGCCGAGAGAGGCTGATGGGATTGAGCTAGCTGATGAGATAGCCTAGCGGATAGTGACACTCCTTAAAGACACCATTTCACACAGTCATGACAGAGCCATCCCTCACCATGGCAACAACAACTACACTGATAATCGTGTCATCGTGACATCTCCGCTTAACGACAGTCATTTCTTTGTCTTGGTTGAGGGTTTAATGCTCTGTTAACGTTTGCAGTTTCCCTCCAAAAACTAAATAAGGCCTTCAGTCACAACCCCTGCAGTGTGTGATGACCACGCTATTTCTGGTTCCAGACGTTTACTTGGAACCCAACGGTGCTCAGGTTATTAGTGAGACAGAGCTACAAAATAATGCAGCACCATACACAAACACCCCCCCCACCCGCAGGCCTCTGTAAATACCAAGCGTTGCGAAAAATATGTTTCCCCATCCCAGACCCCATTTTTAGGCTGAACTCTTTTTGGAAGTGGGCCAGTTCAACGAGACAACGCATTACAGTAAATGCACGGCTGTGGCCAAGAATGTGACACGATAACAATGTTAATCATAATTATTGAAAAATAGCCATGCAATACGCCACTAGCCGGGACAATAAATAGTACTAATCTTTGACAGCGGAGAAACTAGAAGGCTTTCAAATGAAATGGACTCTCTGTTTTCTCTCAGTATCACCCTTCTACAACAAATCCCCCCCCCCCATCGCCAACTATCTGTCCCATTCCATACTTTTTTACTCAAATATTTCAAATGTTAATAGACGAACACTCCCACACAGAGACCCAAGCACAAACAGGAGCCCACACACACAGAGAGAGAGAGAGAGAGAGAGAGAGAGAGAGAGAGAGAGAGAGAGAGAGAGAGAGAGAGAGAGAGAGAGAGAGAGAGAGAGAGAGAGAGAAGAGAGAGAGAGAGAGAGAGAGAGAGAGAGAGAGAGAGAGAGAGAGAGAGAGAGAGAGAGAGAGAGAGAGAGAGAGAGAGAGAGAGAGAGAGAGAGAGAGAGAGAGAGAGAGAGAGAGAGAGAGAGAGAGAGAGAGAGAGAGAGAGAGAGAGAGAGAGAGAGAGAGAAAGAAAGAGAGAGAGAGAGAGAGAGAGAGAGAGAGAGAGAGAGAGAGAGAGGGAGAGGATAAACTTCATTAAAATGACCATTGATCTTCCTCTGGTCTGGCTCAGTCTCTGGTGTGTCTTTGGAACTTTTGTATAATGCTCTCATAGTTTAGTTTAGTTTGGAACACCAGCCTGGCCTCAGAACCATATGCAATATACTTGATGTATTTCTGAGCAGTTCCCAGATGTATGATACCTGCTTATGGCATAGTTACTTGAGACATAAACTATAGTACGGAGGTTGGTCAAGGGAGGATTGGTGGGCGTAATCCAAGACAGTCTAGCAATCCAAAAAGTGTATGTTCGAGTCCCATCGGGGACAACTGTAGCATTTTAGCTCACCCTTCCCCTAAACCTTATTCTAAACTTACCCAATTCACCTAACCTGCTACGTAAATTCAACTAACCATTGTCGTTTTAGTTTCCCTAACTTTTGTTGTTAGTTCCCCCTAACCGCCAACGTAAATTCTCCCCATAATTCTCTTTTATTGTTACGACGCAACTAGCAACCTCGTCTCAGATAAAGACGTGCAATACTATAATTTCTCCAAGAAGCATGATAAGTTATGTCAGCCTAATATTTATTCTAAAGTTCAACCACTATCCCATTCATAATGTAACCTAACGTAATGTAGCATATCATACTAAATGGAGTGACACAGATTTACCTACAGAATAATACGAATTGCCCTGAGACCACGTTCGGAACACAGAGTAGAGCACAGAAACACCAATAGCAAATCAAAGAAGTGGAGGGAAAGTTATAGGCATCGGACAGCACTGTGTGTACCCATTAGGAGCTGGCCTCACACACACACACACACACACACACACACACACACACACACACACACACACACACACACACACACACACACACACACACACACACACACACACACACACACACACACACACACACACACACACTCCCTTAGGAGAGAGAAACTTAGGGCTGAGCCCTTGCTGTTATTAACTGACAGTATATTGGAAAAGTGTGTTAGTTGGGATTTGGAGAGGCCATAGGGTGGGAAGAAATAAACACTGTGGTTCCCATTCTACTGACACAAAGAACGGAACTGCCATACACATTCAATCTATATCTGTCACGCTACTGTTCCTTTCTGACACCTGGATACGTTCCGTGTGTCTCGAATGTCCATTTCCTCATCTAACCCGGATCCTAATCTAACACAGAATGTTTTAGCATTATTCTCCGTTGTCCTTTCGCTGTCTTCCTTCCCTTTGAAAATGGCTCCTCATCTGATTTAATTGCATCTGCAGAGGGAGAGTCTGACAGCGAGATTCTGGGGTCTAATGGAATATGAACGACATCAATTACAGCTCATGTTTTATGTGAGAGCCGCCTGCCATTTCAACTGTATCGGAGAGCATGCGTTAAGTCTATGAAGATTTACAGCACAGACGTGCAATTCTCTTAATGTATCTGGTAGAGGTCGACCGATTATGATTTTTCAAAGCCGATACCGATTATTGGAGGACCAAAAAAAGCAAATACCGATTATTCGGACAATTTTTTATTTATTTATTTATTTGTTATAATGACAATTACAACAATACTGAATTTGAACTTAATATAATTTGAACTTAATATAATACATTAAGTTAAATAAAATCAATTTAGCCTCAAGTAAATAATGAAACATGTTCAATTTGGTTTAAGTAATGCAAAAACAAAGTTTTTGAGAAGAAAGTAAAAGTGCAATATGTGCTATGTAAGAAAGCTAACGTTTCAGTTCCTTGCTCAGAACATGAGAACATAAGAAAGCTGGTGGTTCCTTTTAACATGAGTCGTCAATATTCCCAGGTAAGAAGTTTTAGGTTGTAGTTATTATAGGAATTATAAGACTATTTCCCTCTATACCATTTGTATTTCATTAACCTTTGACTATTAGATGTTCTTATAGGCACTTTAGTATTGCCAGTGTAACAGTATAGCTTCCGTCCCTCTCCTCGCTCCTCCCTGGGCTCGAACCAGCAACACAACGACAACAGCCACCATCGAAGCAGCGTTACTCATGCAGAGCAAAGGGAACAACTACTAGAAGGCTCAGAGCGAGTGAGGTTTGAAACGCTATTAGCGCACACTAACTAGCTAGCCATTTCACTTCGGTTACACCAGCCTCAGCTCGGGAGTTGATAGGCTTGAAGTCATAAACAGCGCAATGCTTGAAGCACAACGAAGAGCTGCTGGCAAAACGCACGAAAGTGCTGTTTGAATGAATGTTTACGAGCCTGCTTCTGCCTACCACCGCTCAGTCAGATACTTAGATACTTGTATGCTCAGTCAGATTATATGCAATGCAGGACACGCTAGATAATATCTAGTAATATCATCAACCATGTGTAGTTAACTAGTGATTATGATTGATTGTTTTTTATAAGATAAGTTTAATGCTAGCTAGCAACTTACCTGGACCTTACTGCATTCTCGTAACAGGCAGTCTCCTTGTGGAGTGCAACGAGAGAGAGGCAGGTCATTATTGCGTTGGACTAGTTAACTGTAAGGTTGCAAGATTGTATCCCCCGAGCTGACAAGGTAAAAATCTTTCGTTCTGCCCCTGAACACGCAGTTAACCCACTGTTCCTAGGCTGTCATTGAAAATAAGAATGTGTTCTTAACTGACTTGCCTAGTTAAATAAAGGTATATAAAAATAAAATCGGCGCCCCAAAATACAGATTTCCGATTGTTATGAAAACTTGAAATCGGCCCTAATTAATCGCCCATTCCGATTAATCGGTCGACCTCTAGTATCTGGAAAGCATCAGTTTCAGTACTGTCCGTAAGTCAAGCTCAGTCACGCCAGACTTTCCTATACAGACACACACACAGTGCAATCTTCCTCAACCATTTACAGTCAGAAGGGTCGAGGGCAGTATGGATGTCAGAATCACCACTAAGTGACCTGGTGTGACATTGGAGAAAATACCAATGCTTTGGATCGAGCACCTGGAATCTCATTGCGTCAACAGCCAGCAGAGCCTCAGCCGACCCCCTGTGAAGGAAGCAGACTTCCCCGGGGCCACTGCTGACCCCAACTGAGACAGACAGAATCAGTGTGGTTGAAGCCTTCTGATATATTACCTGTCTCCCAGACTCACTGCAGAGAGAGAGGGTGAGTGTGCAAGTGAATATTCTGTCTCTTTCTTTCCCTCGTCTCGCTCTTTACTCACTCCCTGTTCTTCCTCTTCCCCCTCTCTCAAGCGCCAGCTCTCTACTCTCTCTCCCTCTCTCTATCATTCTCTCTCCCTCTTTCTCTCTCTCTCTCTCTCTACTCCCTCCCTAGCTGGCACTTTAAGCTTGATTGTGCTGTGCTCTGCTCGTTGGCTAATGGTCACCACCGAATGAATCGCGACCATCCATCTCGTTTTACTGGGGAGAAAAACAAGGTCAATGTTCCTGCCACAGTTTCACTCTTTTTCTCTTTCTTTTCTCCCCAAAAACAAGCAGACACTATTGAATTACAGTACAATTGTGCTCCTCATTTGCCTGTAGCCTACACTTAAAAAATGCCCATCTGCCAAAGCTAGACGGGCCCAAGGATCATATACAGTTGAAGTCGGAGGTTTACATACACCTTAGATAAATACATTTGAACTCAGTTTTTCACAATTCCTTACATTTAATCCTAGTAAAGATTCCCGGTCTTAGGTCAGTTAGGATCACCACTTTATTTTAAGAATGTGAAATGTCAGAATAATAGTCGAGAGAATGATTTATTTCAAATTTGATTTATTTCGTCACATTCCCAGTGGGTCAGAAGTTTACTTACACTCAATTAGTATTTGGTAGCATTGCCGTTAAATGGTTTAACTTGGGTCAAACTTTTCGGGTAGCCTTCCACAAGCTTCCCACAATTAGTTGGGTGAATTTTGGCTCATTCCCCCTGACAGAGCTGGTGTAAGTGAGTCAAGTTTGTAGGCCTCCTTGCTCACTCACACAAGCTTTTTCAGTTCTGCCCACAAATGTTCTATAGGATTGAGGTCAGGGCATTGTGATGGCCACTCCAATACCTTGACTTTCTTGTCCTTCAGCCATTTTGCCACAACTTTGGAAGTATTCTTGGGGTCATTGTACATTTGGACCAAGCTTGAACTTCCAGACCGATGTCTTGAGATGTTGCTTCAATATATTCACATCATTTTCCCCTCCATGATACCATCTATTTTGTGAAGTGCACCAGTCTGCAGCAAAGCACCCACACAACATGATGCTGCCACCCCAGTGCTTCACGGTTGTGATGGTGTTCTTCGGCTTGCAAGCCTCCCCCTTTTCCTCCAAACATAACGATGGTCATTATGGCCAAGCAGTTCTATTTTTGTTCCATTAGACCAGAGAAAACTTCTCCAAAAAGTACGATCTTTGTCCCCATGTGCAGTTGCAAACCATAGTCTGGCTTATTTATGGTGGTTTTGGAGTAGTGGCTTCTTCCTTGCTGATTGCCTGTTAAGATTATGTCGATATAGGACTCGTTTTACTGTGGATATAGATACTTTTGTACCTGTTTCTTCCAGCATCTTCACATTGTCCTTTGTTGTTGTTCTGGGATTGAATTGCACTTTTCGCACCAAAGTACGTTCATCTCTCGGAGATAGAACGCGTGTCCTTCCTGAGTGGTATGATGGCTACATGGTCCCATGGTTTTTATACGTACTATTGTTTATACAAATGAACATGGTACCTTCAGGCATTTAGAAATTGATCCCAAGGATGAACTAGACTTACGGAGGTCTACAATTATTTTTCTGAGGTCTTGGCTGATTTCTTTTGATTTTCCCATGATGTCAAGCAAAGAGGCACTGAGTTTGGTAGGCCTTGAAATACATCCACAGGTACACCTCCAATTGACTTAAATTATGTCAATTAGCCTATCAGAAGCTTCCAAAGCCATGACATCATTTTCTGGAATTTTTCCAAGCTGTTTAAAGGCACAGCCAACTTAGTGTATGTAAACTTCTGACCCACTGGAATTGTGATACAGTGAATTATTCATGAAATAATATGTTTGTAAACAATTGTTGGAAAAATGACATGTGTCATGCACAAAGTAGATGTCCTAACCGACTTGCCAAAACTATAGTTTGTTAACAAGAAATGTGTGGTTTTAATGACTACAACCTAAGTGTATGTAAACTTCTGACTTCAACTGTAAGACTTGAATGTAAGACAGTCCGCAGGTGATTGGTTTTCATACTTACAATATTCTCATCGTGGCTCTGCAGGCTTGTAACTATGGATTGGCATCAAGCCTAACATCTCAGACCATTAGTTTGCAAAGCTTTTTGGCACTGTGACCCACTTAAAGCCTTTCAGATGTTCCTCGGCTCTAACAAAATAAACCAAACTATGTCTACTGCCACAACCCAGTCTTTAGATGTGACACAAGACAGACTGGCAAACCATCGAACCACCAATGTGTCATTACCAACTATTTGGAAAACTGCATTAAACTACTTAGAGGCAATGTTAGCCATAATAGTAGGAAGGCCGAGATACTGAGATACTGACACAATGCCATATCAATACTCAGTCAATTGGCATTGCAAATGACAGATGGTGAAATATGGGTTGTAGTTACAGATGGAGAAAAGCGTAGACTTTGAAGTCTGTGATAGAACATTGAAAGTTAAATCTGCACCGTCATCATTAGACTAGCAGTGAATCAGCTCTATTCTAGTCATTCTATTTCTATGGATGAGCCATCCTCCAGTCTGGTCTGGAGTCAGATCTTCAGGGAGAGATTTGCTGTAGGTCAGCAGAGTTCCACTCAAACAAAAGAGCTCCCGAAGATAGCTGCAGTTTTCTTGATGGGGAGAGAAGCAACTCATAACTGGATCATTTGCACAGCTCAATCAGGTGTTTTGTCTTGTTCTGAATATGAGAGCTCAAAAGTTGGGATGCGGTTTTGCAAGAGAGGAAGGGGTAGGGGCATGAGTTGTAACTGTTTCAGACACAACCACAATATGCACATACACACTCTTCCTGTCTTAAAGAGGAGAAGTTTCACCATAGAACATGTGATCAAACCACAGCCCCATATATACTAGAGCTGGGAGATATGGACAAAAATCCATTTTGCGATAAATTGCCTGAATTGATCCGAAAGCCATAAATAGAACAAATCGTTTATAGCATTAATGTGCATGAATTATCCTTTAAACTACTGCTAATAGTTTGACGACGGTCGCAATCAATTGTCCTACTAACAATCTTACATATTAAGAAACATATTCAATTTAAAACGTCATATTTCTCTAGGATAGTCTTGTCAGTGACATACACCACAGTGCAAAGGCCTTTCAGCAAGGCTCTTCATTTAACACAGCGGCAGAAACAGGTGTCATGACGTTGGCCTGGGGGGTAGGTTTATGACAGTCTTAAATACCTCTTCCCCCCTTTTTCCTCTCTCTACCCTGCTGATGTGAAATTTGAAAACCCCTTGGTTAACATAGAGATTCTGGGAACATCAGAAGGTTCGGGGGAAATGAACTATATTCTGGTAATCTGACAAATTGAACGTATGCAGTGGTACTTGATGAATATGATGTCAGTTCGGTTGTCATCGGAGACATTCTCATCAATGATAAGATGACATAAACTCTACAGTGGAAAGTCTACACATCAGAGTTATCGGATTCACATGGAATTGTTGTTCAATTTAAATGTTTGAATATGAAATTATTCGTGATGGGATGAAATGTGATTTTAGCTTCTAAAATGTGAGATTTGGGTTTTCATAGGGTAGGGCTCTGCTCAATCAGTGGCCCGCCCCTGTGACGGGACATGGGTTATAAAACTTTTCAAACACGCCCTCCCCTCCCTTCCTATATAAAGCCTTGACGACAATATAACCTCCTGTTTAGAGGATGTGAGGACGACGGTCCGATGTCAGAATGGTTCAGATAATAACTACAGAATGAAGCCAACATCAGCGTGAGCTTTGGTTGCGAACTTTGAATTCTTATTCACTACAGAAGTGATAACTCCTAGCCGTTGAATTAGCAACAGCAGCTGCAAATGAGGAATTGTGGAATTGTTTGTCGAGAGTGGTTATTTGCAAAACTGGCCACTATAGCTTATTAATTTCCCTGCGATTCTTATCAGTTTCATAATATCCTCATTACCCACATACCTTTCCTCTTCTGCCGAAACTGCATAAACACTTGAGGCCTTGTGGTTTCGGGTTCTTTCCCAAAACCGTTAACGAACTCCAGCACAGAACATACAGGCTACACACAGAGTCCTACTACGCCTCTGTTACTCCCAGATATCACCACCACTGATCTACTCCGCTGACTCTACTGAGCCTCCAAGGCATCAGAAGACTTTGTTTTTCATTACAAGGGATTCACAGCTGCATTTCTCACCTAGTTTGTTCATGGCAGACCTCCTTATTTTCTCTCTCCAGTCAAGATTAACAAGCGAGAAGACACCACCATTGCCGAGGGGGGTTGTAGTTGTAGTTGCAGTGGTATATTTTTTATTTGAAGATTTATTTAACTAGGCAAGTCAGTTAAGAACAAATTCTTATGTACAATGACGGCTTACACCGGCCAAACCCGGACGACGCTGGGCCAATTGTGCGCCTCCTTATGGGACTCCAAATCACAGCTGGGGGTGATAAAGTCTGGATTCAAACCAGGGTGTCTGCAGTGACACCTCTTGCACTGAGATGCAGTGCCTTAGACCGCTGCGCCACTCGGTAGCCAAAAACCAGCAAAGATGCAAACCTCACTGTGAATAACCCCAGCTAGTAAAATGTTAGTTTCTCATACTCCTTTCCTTCCATTGATGTTAGAGAACCGAGGTTCTGCCCCTTGTCACATACACTTAGAGTGTAATTAATGATCCGCAATCTGGCTCGAACACACACACATAAACAATTGTTAGTCGCTTATCGAGGCTGTTTATTTCTTGTTTGTTTTCTTTTTCGATGGACACAGTAGGCAGAGAATTGGAAATTGCCTTTCCCGAACCAATCATGCAAACTCAATGGAAGAAAGGGGAATCTGTGCTATGGTCCCTAATGAGTAACAGAGTAACATTACCTCTGTTTGATTAAGAGCTTAATTGTGATTATAATTAACAAATATAACCTCATCTGGCCACGACGGCCTTCTAAGTGGCCAGTTAATTAAAGGGCTAATTCCCAACCAATGTTGACCGAGGTGAAAATCGCTCCGGAAACGCTCGGGTGGACTGGCGTTATCCATTTCCTTGTTCCTCGTTAATGGAACCGTGTCACACAATGTAGAATTGGAGATTGAGACAGAAGACACTGTAGCTATAAGAAGCTAGTATTGTCCGCACAGCACTGCATACTGTATTTCCCCATAGAGGCCCTTATAACCTGACTCACTCACAAACCTGGTTTCTAAGAGAATAGGCTCATTCAACAGGAATACAGCTTCTACTCTGACCTGAAAGCGTCTTTGTGTGTCCTTGGGCAAGATGCTTGAGCTGTACGGATGAATGATTTCTAGAATATGACTTACTACAGTAATAACATATGGTATAGATGGCAGACCCGTTGAAAATATCACGGAACAGAAGTTTAGCCTAGTTGTTGTCCATTGTGGTAGCAGAACTGTCGCTGTGACAGAGCTAAAAGACCCAAAAAGAGAGACATGGTAAGAGGACAGGGGAGGGAGGGAAAGAGAGAGACATGGTAAGAGGACAGGGGAGAGAGGGAAAGAGAGAGACACAGGTAGAGGACAAGCAGGAAGGGAGAGTGAGAGAGAGTTATGGGGACTGGCGAGCCTGGCCCTCTCTAGTGTCTCCTCTTTGACCTGCGCTGTTCGGAGATGTGCCAGATTTACACACATCTTGTTTCTGACCAATTAGACAGGAATAAAAGCTGGGGATGGGGCCGCGGGTTAAAACTGGGCCACTTAACACTCATTCTCTCCCTCTTCCTCTCTTCATTTCCCTTTCTGGCATTTACAGGGGCAGGAGGGAGAATATAGCCTGTGCGGCAGGTAACCCAGTGGTTAGAGCATTAGGCCAGTAACCGAAAGGTTGCTGGATTGAATCCCCGAGCTGACAAGGTAAAAATCTGTCGTTCTGCCCCTGAAAATGGCAGTTATCCTATTGATCCTTGGTAGGCCGTCATTGTAAATAAGAATTTGTTCTTAACTGACTTGCCTAGTTAAATAAATCTAAATTGATTTAATTTTTTAATTAAAGATGAAGACAAAAAGAAAGCAGCCTCATTTGGCACCTAGTAGAGATGTCAACTCCACCTGCGGCAAACAGGGCCTGGGTATTGTTCCTGCCCTCACACACTCACGCATACACGTGGGCGCTTGTGTGAGAACTGAGCGGTCAGAAAGCATGTGCAGTGTGGCATGACAGTTGAACTGTACAAGCATGAGCACACACAGAGGCAGAATCCCATGTCCTGTATGACTCTGTCTGTCTCCATCTTTCCTCTCACCCAGTAACCAGTCCTTGACAACACAGTGGGAGGGAAATGTCAATTTTCTCCCTCTCCCTTTTGCTCTGTCTCATTGCTTTGTCTCACTTCCTCCCAATCTCTCTCTCACTCTCTCTCTCTCTCTCTCACACTCTCTCTCTCTCACACTCTCTCTCTCTCACACTCTCTCTCTCACACACTCTCTCTCTCACACACTCTCTCTCACACACTCTCTCTCACACACTCTCTCTCTCACACGCTCTCTCTGACACTCTCTCACACTCTCTCTGACTCTCTCTCTCTCTCTCACTCTCTCTCTCTCTCTCTCTCTCTCTCTCTCTCTCTCTCTCTCACTCTCGCTCTCTCCCTCTCTCTCGCTCTCTCTCTCGCTCTCTCTCTCACTCTCGCTCTCTCTCGCTCTCTCTCGCTCTCTCTCTCACTCTCTCTCGCTCTCTCTCGCTCTCTCTCTCGCTCTGGAAGAGACAGACATGAGAGTGGGCGAGAGGGAGAGAGAGAGATTACAATGTTTTTTAATGGGAATAAGCAATAGTCTAATAAGTCAAATGGAAGTCTAAAGAACAACAACAAAAAAATGCAAAAACATAGTTTACTCCAACTTCAACGTCATTTCCAAAACGTAAAATCCAAAATCTGTGGTCCTGTGGCCCCAAAAACAAGGCCAACACTGTGAGTGAACTGTAAGACCAGGTTGCTTTTACTGGAAAGTGACCCAGCACACAGGCAACGGTAAACAAGTAGGGTTGCATGTGAAAAGTACAACAAACAAACTGATTTCCCGGACGAGGAGGGGGCGGGAGAGGGCAGATCAAAATGTAGCATGTTCTACAGAAAAGTGTTTCTGTGTCATTTGGCAACACATCCGTAGAAAGTCAAATGGTCAAGTCCGCCACGTCAGCAAATCCCTTTTTTCTACCTCTAGCTGTATGTGACTTCTGGACTCTCAGTCCTTTTAACTCCAATGTGAGCTAAACGACGCTCTAATACAAATACACCCACCACAACACACACACTCGGAGCTCAAAAAACCTCTCCCTGAATTGAGAGAAAATAAGTTGCGTAATCAATAGGTCCTCCCTTCACTTGGTGTTTATGAAGTAGTGGGCTACTCTCTCACTTAAACAGTGAGGCACCAATGATAGCCTCAAAGTGCCTTCCCTGGTAGAGAGGCCAGGCAGAATTAGTCTCGAAACCCTGACCCTAGGAAACAGTGACTAGGGTCTGGTTTCAATTGCAGACTCTTTTGGCAATTTCAATAGGGGGGGGGGGAGAGAATTGTTCCGAGGTGGGTCCTCTTCAGACAGACAACTCTCCCAACGAATCACAAGGCAGACATGCCAGAACGTCACGATTCAAGATCATTCTTTGCAGTCAAAACCTTTGCAGTGGTTTTAGTGAAGGTAGTTGATGCCAACTAGACACATTTCCGAAACGCAATAAAAAAAATGCACCTCAATGGTCTCCATCATGCTAGCTACGATGTGCTATTTCATTCAAGCAGATAAAGTAGTAACCGAGGCAGTGATGTAGTTCCTCCAGTGGTTCCCAAACTTGTTATAGTTCCCCTTCAAACATTCAACCTCAAGCTGCGTACCCCCTCTAGCACCAGGGTCAGCGCACTCTCAAATGTTTTTTGTTTGTTGTCGCCACACACACACTATACGATACATTTATTAAACATAAGAATGACTGTTTTTGTCACAACCCGGCTCGTGGAAAGTGACAAAGAGTTCTTATAGGACCAGGGCACAAATAACAAAATAATAACAATCAATCATTTTGCTCTTTATTTAGCCATCTTTTTCAAATGTGAATCACATTTTTATGTGGCGTACCCCCGACGGCACGTGTACCCCAGTTTGCGAACACCTGCTCTATGCAAACACAGTCCATCACTGAAACCAGACCCTAGTCACTGTTGCCTAGGATCGGCTTTACGAGACTAAGGCATTCAAGATGTGCTGTAACATAATATTTTCCTTCCAGAGAGGAAGCTCCCTTCCTGGCTCCCAACACACACACACACACACACACACACACAGGCAAGGTAATCTAGGACTTGTGACTCTATTTAAGAGGGAAACACACTCACATACCTCTTGAAAAGCATGCCCCTACAGAGACTTGCCCTGGAGCTAGAGCCCTCTGTACAAAGGGAGCGGGGAAAAAACTGCATTCATTGCAAAAAGGATGCAAGCTAACAGCTCCTCTCCAATGCCATCCTTCCTGTCCTCTCTCCTGTTCTCTCGCTTCACTCATCCCCCCGGGCTCTTTCCTGTGGGGATGGGCATCACCTGACATTGTTCGACTTACATCTACTCAAACCACCGTGACTGTACTCTGCTTCAGTCACAGAAATGTTTCTTTGTCTGTGCACAGGCTGACACAAGCAGAGTAGGTATTGCATTGACGTGTCTGTAATATCACGCTCAGCTGCTATCGACTTGCGCAATATTCCAATACACAACGGGCTCAGCTGCAAACTCCTCCACATGCGCGGGCCAGAGAAAACAACGGGCTCACATAACCAACACCAGCGTCTGACATTTGCACTTCTTCCACCGAGCCAGTGACGAAACACAAACATTTCCCGCTCCTCCACCCCCACAGAGACCCGCAGGGAGAGAGGGGAAAAAAAGCATCATTTCTTTCCAACCTTCCTTGAAGTCATCTCAAATCTAATTGGTTGGATTGGTGAAAGTAATATAGGATGGTAACGTTGCTTATTAGGCTATACCTATCCAATCAATTATAGACCTGTGCTTACCTCAAGGAAACAAGAAAGGAAACCAAGAAGGAAACAAGGAAGGTAACAACGAAGGATGGATTTCGAAAATATTCCAACAGGGGCATGGCCCCGCTCGGTAAGCGGCAATTTCCCAGCCCAGGGTGAAGTCCCCTCGTGCACCTGGCCCTTAGCTGGAGACAGGAACAGGAGGTTGAGGGAGGTCACCGCCCACAGCCGGTTGGAGGACAGCAGCAGAACACAGGGCCTATTTTTAACAGGAGCTTCTAATTCAACCAGTTACCCATTTCTTTTTCACAACTCATAAGGGTTTTCAGAAGATAGACAGTCAACATATCTTCAGAAGTTGGCTGGTGGTGTTTATTTGGGGGGGTTGTGAGGGGGTGGGAGACTGATTAACTCTACAGTGGTGGAAGTGAGAGACGACAAAACAATCTGTTTTATGAGGTACAATTTGCTTGTTGTTCACCGTGATGTTTCCGCTGGTTGTGGGAATACTTCGATAATAACCTCAAAAGTACTCGCTCAGAGTGAGTTTTCATTCGGAAAAGGGCAACTGATTTGGCCTTAGATGATCTGTCGTCCTCAGACAAGTCTGACAAAGCAGATGAAGCTTTACATGCTGGGCGGGTGTTTGGATTTTTCCGTTTGTTATGACAGTTGTGGCAACCCTTCAGAACACAATTACCCAACGTCTTATTCAAATGACAACCAACATGGTCAAAACACAAGCCGAGATACGCACCCACATGCACGGGTATGGGCACGCGCACACGCACACACACAGAACCCTGGGGGACTGTAGCCTTATCGCAACATAGGGAGGCTCTCTGCCACAGAAAGCCTGCAATGTGTCTGTCCCTCCGCTGCAGTACTCTGAACAGCAAGCAGTGACGCTGATCCCTTTCACTGTGTTACGGTGTCCCCATACAAATATCACACACACACACATATTCATTGTGTCCTCACGTTGCAGTCGTACATCCAGCACATGCACATTCACTGCCTATATTTGCCTGTGCCGACACATCCAGCTCTAGAAAAATACATAGAGAGAAGAGAGAAAATCTTTGGGAGGGAGACACTTTTAAAAAAGAGCTGCTTCATGTTTGGTGTGTGTTTGCTGTGCAGACAGTAAGATAAGACAGATAAAGAGGTGTGTGTACATGTGCGCGCGCGTGTGTGTGTGTGTGTGTGTGTGTGTGTGTGTATTCCTCAATTCATGTCAGACGTTCTGTTTGCTCTGACGATTGTGTTTGTTCTGACGTGCCTTCGCACCAGCCCCCTGAGCCGTAACTACACTCTGCTTTTCTACACTGGCTAATAACCTTGTCTGAAGGTAAAGTAAGGAAGATGTGAACCATTTAAAAAGAGAAGAGGTCAACTTCCTGTTGATTCAGCAATGACTAGAACAGACTTGGGGTAATCTGCCAATAGCCCCCTCCCTGATATCAGCTCTTCAAGAGCCAACGAGGCAGCACCAAAACCATGCAGGATCCCAATGAGCCAGAATATCAGATAGTAAGAAGGATACAGATCCAAATGGAGGCCATTTCCACCTGATGAGGACTAGCAAAGGAGGATTGGCTTGCTGGGCTGTCTGTCCAAACACAAACATGCCCGCACGCACACACACCTGAACAATTGGCTTTGTTTAGAGGCATCATGTCAGTTCTGGCCAGGGAAGAGCCCTCGAACATTTACCTGCCATTGTCTCCTGTGCCATCCTGTCTTGGTGGTTGGCACACACAAAAGGGGGGCTTTTGTTGAGAACCTGTTGAGAACCTGAAGCCAATTCACATTTGGCACGACATGAGCTGAGCGGGCAAAACGTTGGTTTGGGCTGATCATAAGATCACAAGGAAAACCTCTCGCTGCCGTAGCAAGTTATTTTCCCCTCTAATATCAAGTGTTTGTCGCCCTGCTGTTGCAATGTCCACCACAGCACAGTCAGACAACAACTCAATATAGCCCGTGGGGACAATTTGCTACTGCTCATTCTTCATCATACTTCATAAATGCCCGGAATATTAAAGGTTTGGATGCATGTTGTTTTTGTGTTTATCTTAAATCTCTATGACTATGTACCCCGACAAAACCACAGGCACGGCCTGCATCTGAAATGGCACCCTATTCCCTATATGGTGCACTACTTTTGACCAGGACCCATAAGTCTCTGGCCAAAAGGAGTGCACTATGTAGGGAACAGGGTGCCATTTGGGATACGGCCGTGGGATTGGCATTGTGAATGCGAGGGACCAGGAATAGAGGCGATGGTTCTGGAACTCTGCCAAAATGGGCTGAAACTGTGGAATCTCATGTGGCAATGGGAAACAGCAAGAACAGATACCACTCCAGGGTTCCCCAATAGGAGGCACGCTGTTAGACATAAAAGACTGTAAAATCACCACAAAATCAGCTCAAGGTGATTTTAATTTAGGAAGTCTGTTCCCAAGTATTCCCACGCATAAATAGAGAGGCATATGTGATCGTATCCCAACGTAATCAAGGTTTGAAATGATTCTGTTTTTGTCAAATACTATGTCCGTTTGGGATTCTTGGAGTCAATTTGCACTGTACAAATGATTTATAACTACGTTCCGGCCCAACGACCATCAGCTCAAGGAAGAATCGGCCCACAGCTGAATGTAAATGGGGACCCATGCACAACACTATACTGTAGATAGCCTGGCACTAGAGCCAGCCAGAGAGTTGTTAACCTCTATGCTTTTCTAAAGCACTGTGGGTTCATTCAGTGCTTCATTCAAGGCAGTGCAACTTAAACATACACTAGACTAGAGTGGACACAAATGTTTGGGAGGATGCAGTGGAAATCCCTTCCTTCCAGGTCAGTGGGCCTATACTCAATGACCTCCAGGCAGAAACCTTGCCTATCTCAGCAAAATATAATTGTAAAATGTCACATTGACATTCACTTTCTAAGAGTGCTATCAAAGCTGTAGAAATAAGTCAGGACGTTCCCGCTGATTCAATACTAGGACAAACAGGTTAGTGATCATGGTGTGAGACTGTTGGTTATCACTTAACCACATGACCAAATGACAACATGCCACATCCGTCACATGAAATGTCCCAAAGTCATCCACTTCCTGTTTGTCCCAACACTATCCCCGGCCTCCTCTGCCTTCTCCCCTGTCTCCTCTGCTCTCTCCCTTGCCTCCTCTGCTCTCTCCCCTGTCTCCTCTGCTCTCTCCCTTGCCTCCTCTGCTCTCTCCCCTGTCTCCTCTGCTCTCTCCCTTGCCTCCTCTGCTCTCTCCCCTGCCTCCTCTGCTCTCTCCCCTGCCTCCTCTGCTCTCTCCCCTGCCTCCTCTGCTCTCCCCCTGCCTCCTCTGCTCTCTCCCCTGCCTCCTCTGCCCTCTCCCCTGTCTCCTCTGCTCTCTCCCCTGCCTCCTCTGCTCTCTCCCCTGTCTCCTCTGCTCTCTCCCCTGCCTCATCTGCTCTCTCCCTTGCCTCCTCTGCTCTCTCCCCTGTCTCCTCTGCTCTCTCCCCTGTCTCCTCTGCTCTCTCCCCTGCCTCCTCTGCTCTCTCCCCTGCCTCCTCTGCTCACTCCCCTGCCTCATCTGCTCTCTCCCTTGCCTCCTCTGCTCTCTCCCCTGTCTCCTCTGCTCTCTCCCCTGTCTCCTCTGCTCTCTCCCCTGCCTCCTCTGCTCTCTCCCCTGCCTCCTCTGCTCTCTCCCCTGCCTCCTCTGCTCTCTCCCCTGCCTCCTCTGCTCTCTCCCCTGCCTCCTCTGCTCTCTCCCCTGTCTCCTCTGCTCTCTCCCCTGTCTCCTCTGCTCACTCCCCTGTCTCCTCTGCTCTCTCCCCTGCTCTCTCCCCTGTCTCCTCTGCTCTCTCCCCTGCCTCCTCTGCTCTCTCCCCTGTCTCCTCTGCTCACTCCCCTGCCTCCTCTGCTCACTCCCCTGCCTCCTCTGCTCTCTCCCCTGTCTCCTCTGCTCTCTCCCCTGTCTCCTCTGCTCTCTCCCTTGTCTCCTCTGCTCTCTCCCCTGTCTCCTCTGCTCTCTCCCCTGTCTCCTCTTCTCTCTCCCCTGTCTCCTCTGCTCTCTCCCCTCTCTCCCCTGTCTCCTCTGCTCTCTCCCCTGTCTCCTCTGCTCTCTCCCCTGTCTCCTCTGCTCTCTCCCCTGTCTCCTCTGCTCTCTCCCCTGCCTCCTCTGCTCTCTCCCCTGTCTCCTCTGCTCTCTCCCCTGCCTCCTCTGCTCTCTCCCCTGTCTCCTCTTCTCTCTCCCCTGCCTCCTCTGCTCTCTCCCCTGCCTCCCCTGCTCTCTCCCCTGCCTCTGCTCTCTCCTCTGCTCTCTCCCCTGTCTCCTCTGCTCTCTCCCCTGTCTCCTCTGCTCTCTCCCGTCTCCCCTGTCTCCTCTTCTCTCTCCCCTGTCTCCTCTGCTCTCTCCCCTGTCTCCTCTGCTCTCTCCCCTGCCTCCTCTGCTCTCTCCCCTGCCTCCTCTGCTCTCTCCCCTGCCTCCTCTGCTCTCTCCCCTGCCTCCTCTGCTCTCTCCCCTGCCTCCCCTGCTCTCTCCCCTGCCTCTGCTCTCTCCTCTGCTCTCTCCCCTGTCTCCTCTGCTCTCTCCCCTGTCTCCTCTGCTCTCTCCCCTGTCTCCTCTGCTCTCTCCCCTGTCTCCTCTGCTCTCTCCCCTGTCTCCTCTTCTCTCTCCCCTGCCTCCCCTGCTCTCTCCCCTGCCTCTGCTCTCTCCTCTGCTCTCTCCCCTGTCTCCTCTGCTCTCTCCCCTGCCTCCTCTGCTCACTCCCCTGCCTCCTCTGCTCACTCCCCTGCCTCCTCTGCTCACTCCCCTGCCTCCTCTGCTCTCTCCCCTGCCTCCTCTGCTCTCTCCCCTGTCTCCTCTGCTCTCTCCCCTGTCTCCTCTGCTCTCTCCCCTGCCTCCTCTGCTCTCTCCCCTGCCTCCTCTGCTCTCTCCCCTGTCTCCTCTGCTCTCCCCTGTCTCCTCTGCTCTCTCCCCTGCTCTCTCCCCTGTCTCCTCTGCTCTCTCCCCTGCCTCCTCTGCTCTCTCCCCTGTCTCCTCTGCTCACTCCCCTGCCTCCTCTGCCCTCTCCCCTGCCTCCTCTGCTCTCTCCCCTGTCTCCTCTGCTCTCTCCCCTGTCTCCTCTGCTCTCTCCCTTGTCTCCTCTGCTCTCTCCCCTGTCTCCTCTGCTCTCTCCCCTGTCTCCTCTTCTCTCTCCCCTGTCTCCTCTGCTCTCTCCCCTCTCTCCCCTGTCTCCTCTGCTCTCTCCCCTGTCTCCTCTGCTCTCTCCCCTGTCTCCTCTGCTCTCTCCCCTGTCTCCTCTGCTCACTCCCCTGCCTCCTCTGCCCTCTCCCCTGCCTCCCCTGCTCTCTCCCCTGCCTCTGCTCTCTCCCCTGTCTCCTCTGCTCTCTCCCCTGTCTCCTCTGCTCTCTCCCCTGTCTCCTCTTCTCTCTCCCCTGTCTCCTCTGCTCTCTCCCCTGTCTCCTCTGCTCTCTCCCCTGTCTCCTCTGCTCACTCCCCTGCCTCCTCTGCCCTCTCCCCTGCCTCCCCTGCTCTCTCCCCTGCCTCTGCTCTCTCCCCTGTCTCCTCTGCTCTCTCCCCTGTCTCCTCTGCTCTCTCCCCTGTCTCCTCTTCTCTCTCCCCTGTCTCCTCTGCTCTCTCCCCTGTCTCCTCTGCTCTCTCCCCTGTCTCCTCTTCTCTCTCCCCTGCCTCCCCTGCTCTCTCCCCTGCCTCTGCTCTCTCCTCTGCTCTCTCCCCTGTCTCCTCTGCTCTCTCCCCTGTCTCCTCTGCTCTCTCCCCTGTCTCCTCTTCTCTCTCCCCTGTCTCCTCTGCTCTCTCCCCTGTCTCCTCTGCTCTCTCCCCTGCCTCTCTCCTCTCCCCTGCCTCCTCTGCTCTCTCCCCTGCCTCCTCTGCTCTCTCCCCTGTCTCCTCTGCTCTCTCCCCTGCCTCCTCTACTCTCTCCCCTGCCTCCTCTACTCTCTCCCCTGCCTCCTCGGCTCTCTCCCCTGTCTCCTCTGCTCTCTCCCCTGCTCTCTCCCCTGTCTCCTCTGCTCTCTCCCCTGTCTCCTCTGCTCTCTCCCCTGCTCCTCTCCCCTGTCTCCTCTGCTCTCTCTCCTGTCTCCTCTGCTCTCTCTCCTGTCTCCTCTGCTCTCTCTCCTGTCTCCTCTGCTCTCTCCCCTGTCTCCTCTGCTCTCTCCCCTGTCTCCTCTGCTCTCTCCCCTGTCTCCTCTGCTCTCTCCCCTGTCTCCTCTGCTCTCTCCCCTGTCTCCTCTGCTCTCTCTCCTGTCTCCTCTGCTCTCTCCCCTGTCTCCTCTGCTCTCTCTCCTGTCTCCTCTGCTCTCTCCCCTGTCTCCTCTGCTCTCTCCCCTGTCTCCTCTGCTCTCTCTCCTGTCTCCTCTGCTCTCTCCCCTGTCTCCTCTGCTCTCTCCCCTGTCTCCTCTGCTCTCTCCCCTGTCTCCTCTGCTCTCTCCCCTGTCTCCTCTGCTCTCTCCCCTGAGTCAGTGAGGATGTGTGACACAGTACAGACATACGCTCTCCCTCTCAGGTATTACTGGACTTCCCAGAGCTGAACAACAGCAGGCTGATGCCATACCCCTGGAGGTAGTCCTGTAGCAGTCTGCCCAGAGCAAGTTGGTTATGCAAACATAATAGCAGTGTGTGTGCAGACAGTGCTGTGTGTGTGTTTGCCCATAAAATCATCTTCATTATCCTCAATGCCTCATATGCATTGCTTCTTCACCTGCATTGCTTGCCGTTTTGGGGTTTTAGGCTGGGTTTCTGTACAGCACTTTGAGATATCAGCTGATGTACGAAGGGCTTTATAAATACATTAAATACAATAAATACAATATATAAATACATATAAATACATTTGATTTGATCTCATTTTGCATAGTCACTGACGATTTGTGTGACTGTAAGATGTCTAGCCTAAAACCTTATCAGAGATCACAGAGAGCATGTTTGGACCATCTTTTCCATATTATTGGGAGGTGAACCCTCCTTCTGGCCAGTGGCCACATCAAAAACCCTCTTTTCGAAGGCTGAATTATGCACATGTTGATGACTTGTATATTACATTGCAGTGGCATTTCTTATTGTGACAATTGGTGTGCAATGCCTTGGCGGTTTAGGACGGGGATCCCCCAGCTGTTGTGTAAGATAACTGTATTACACTGTGACTGCTTATCATCTTACCTCCTTGACTTTCTCCCGACGCTGAAGGGTCTGGGGGTCGCTCGGCTTGCCATGTTCGATCCCCAAGGGCGGCTTTAGCAGACATGTTTTAAACTTGTTGTAATCGAAAGAAGTATCCGTGTTGGCACCCTGGTTAGAAGACGAGGTCACTTTCTCATCCTTAGAAGCCGACTCCGTTTTAGACCTCGACAGCGTCATGTCCTCCAACGCTTCCCCGCCAGCTTCTTTCTTATCAGTTTTAGCCTCATTGGTGACAGAGGGCTTGCGGCTCAAGGCTTTGAGTTTTGTGCTCGTCTCCCCTTTGGCCGAGGTGATGCCCCGGAGATGTTCTGGGTCCTTTGCTCCCTTCTTAAGATGCTCCCTCACATCATTCTCAGACCCTACCGTTACTGGTTGGCTCTCCGTCTTTGAGAGAAAAATACGTTTCAAACGGACAGAGTCGGGTAAGAAGAATAAGGCCCCGAAACACAGAGTTACCAAGCCCGAGAGAAAAAGTAGAAAGACGAATTTCTGGGATAGGCGAAGACCCATGCCCGATGCTGACACACCGGGCAACTTTCGGAAAACCATTGAATCAGTTTTTCTTTATGGTTGCCTTAATTTATTCAGCAGTAGGCTATAGGTTACAATGGTTGTACAACACTCCACTTTCACACCCTCTCCGTTGGAAAGCTCCCCTATGTGTCCTTGTTTCATGTGTAAAAGTTGATATGAGGGGCTGAAAAACGCACCCTTGTGACAAACTGATTGCCACGACTCTCCTTATCGTGCAATCGATTGGACCTGCATAGGTAAAGGTTACCTTTCAAATGTAGCAATCGCGTTTGGCAATGAGACCAATAATGTGCACATCACATTAGCATGTATTGGTTATGACAGTCATAGCACACGCGTTTGATGTTTTTCTCTTTTTCAATATCTCACATTCACAATGAAAACGACAGGTTTCTAATAAATGCCACTGTGTTTGCGTAATCCGCACTAAATCTATGGATGTGAAATAACGAAAAATGCCGGAATCTACACTAAAATGACACAGATGTTGCGTTACTTTTACGTAGCCTATTGATCATAAAATGCACCCATCACAAAGCCAAAGTAAAGTTGATCTTATCTTCATTATTCCAAGGAGCGACAATCATTGGCAAATACATCACCGGATGGTAAAAACATGAGTAGAGCGTCTTTATCAGCAGGTCCGTTCATAGCGGTCCCCGTTGCAGGTCACAGAATGATGTGTAAAACCTAGGAATCACAAGCACAAGCGTCTGGTTTTGTATCCTGTAAGGTAGGCGGATGCTGCTGCTGTATGAACGTGTATATTTATTCATGCCGCCACCGTCAGTTAGAAATCTGCACGTTCTTCAGTCTCTCATCATATCTGAATACGCAGCACACAACCCACACAGCGAAGGTGAACGAAGACCGTGTCGCATACACGCAAGAATTTGATTTAGCTTCCAACAAAAATCCGTAGAATGGAGGCTAAAAAAAACACCATCCAAGAGAGATATAGTGCAGCTTGCAGTTCAATCCCATCAACACATCGTGTCTTCCACTCGCCGTCTATGGTTTGTCTTCCCGTGCGCACCCTTGCTGTACCGTATTCGCCCGCTTGCTCGCCATCAGCGCAGAGAGGTAGAAATATGATATAAAATATAGGCTAGAGTGAAACGAATACTGTCGCTAAACCGAGTGGGTTGGTCGGGATCTCTTGATGGATACCCACAGCGGCTTGTCAAAACATGGTAAAAGGCATACGAACCCACAGTCGAAGGGAGGACCAGCAGCGGGGGGTTTATCGGGCTCTCTGGGCAGCCAATTATGAACCAAAGTGGCTGTGGGTCCTATTCCCAGCATTGGATAATCTCATTTTAGCCTACCGACTGGGTGGGGCATATATATCGATACAATTGTAGATATTAAACTATTAATTACATTAATAACTCAAAGTAGCCAAAATAGTCTTCATGATGAATAGACTTCCAACATGATGTGTATGTTTCTAGACACAAGACAACATCTAATATGAAAGGCAATGACATTGATCAGATTCAACATGGGATGTGTAATGAAGAATCGTACGGGTCCGTTGCGTAGAACAGTATGCTGATCACATGCCAAAAGTTTGGAAAGTTCTACCTCTGCATATAAGAAGAGAGAGGAGGGCAGATGATAAATTGCAGACATACTGTTGTCCAGGGACAAAATAAGATAAATGGTCCCAATTAACATGGTGGTAGCCATTAACTAAAGAGCTATGCACAGCACTATCAAACCAACTGGTAGGCGGGGAGGGTGTGGTGGGCACCATCAGAGAGTTTACAGGACAACTATAATGCATGGTGAACATAAATAGGTATTATAGTCTCTCTCTTTCTCTGGGCCTAATAATGCTTAGTTCGTGGAATCGTGGGTACATCTGCTTCAGTGACATTGGGCTCAGAATAATGTTCAAATGTGTGTTGAGCATTTGTTTATGTAATTCTCACACTCTATTTGACCCCCGAGTCTGACTGTCAACACGTCTCCCACTGTAGGTGTAAATCAATCAGACTCGCTGCTTGTAATTTGCAGCGAGGAAAGCAAAAGAGGAGAATGAACTGTTAAATGACCCCATGTATTTCTTTGCAACGTGGTCTCAGAGCATTTCTTATAATTCTGTATGTAAATCCGAGACACTCCGTTTAGTATGATATATTACATTTAGTATGGGATGTATTCATTTGTGGATCCCATCTTCCATTCCGTATGATATGTTATGAATTGCAGTTTGTACATTACGAATTTGCAAAGCACACAATATGGTACAACATTTGCTAACGTATGATATGTTACCAATTCCAATTTCTTGTAGCTCACGTTAACTAGGTGGCTAACGCTAATGGTAGCTAGCTCTAGGTGTTAAGCTAGGAGTTAGGTTAAAGGGTTAAGGTTATGGGGAATTGTTAGCTAAAATGCTAAGTAGTTGCAAAGTAGCTACAAAGTAGTAAGCAGTTGCAACGTTGCCAATTAGCCAACATGCTAAAGTTGTCCGTGATGAGATTCGAACACACAACCATTGGGTCGCCAGACGTTCATAAGGTGTCATAACCAGCTATAAATTAACAGAATATATGTCACAACAGGTGTACATATATGGGTCATGACAGTGTTATCACCATATTATGACAGGCTATGACAAGTTATGTCAGCTGTTATGACATATACGACATGGTTATTATGGTGTCATAACATGTTACGACACTGGGTGTCAAGTCAAATGTTACCAATCAATGTGTTTCAATGGTGCAAGTTGCAGTTGAGTTGGCATGGAGATCTGTATGTCAGTGACAGGCTAGTTTATCATGATGATAAACGAGATATATAATACACTCCCAGCTCTCTTATTGCAAGCAAGGTGTATCATTCAGTGTATCCTTGAAAGTACATGTCTTTGTGTGCCTTGCTTTCTCTCATTGTTGAAACAGTACAGTTCTGAGTGGATGGGTTCACTGCATGGATATCATGTCATACATACTGAATGTTGGTGATCCACAAAACAGCCTTGACACATATGGAAAACAGTGTTGTTGGCTGAATAAGGACCACATTGGATCACGTGTGCGCGGAAAATACATACTGGACATACATTCCTCACTTCAGAGGGGAATCACATTGTCCTCTATAATCATTACCCACTGGGCACACAATGGCCGAATCAACGTCGTGTCCACGTCTTTTCAATCAAATGAGGTTGAGCCAACATGGAATAGACGTTGAATTGACGTATGTGCCCAGTGGGTAAACAATGATATAAACTTTGTCAGGAAAGACATCTCTTTGTGGTATAGACGAATTGAGCCTTCCTTTTCCCTGTTCATCTACATTCAGATCTAGGATTTGGCATGCGCACGTCGCCATACCATTGAGGCTTATGTAATGATCCATCGATACGCCTATCCACCCATTCGTTTGGGCTCAGTTTGATCACAGAGTCGGGCTGTTCTGTGATCTATAAACTCTTCCGTTTGACGGGAAGACGTATGCCTTGTTCCCGTATTCAAACTTTCACCCTGCCGTACCAATGATGCAAGGTTTTATTCATTGTTCAAGCGAGGCACAAGTGGAAAAAGTCCATCTCTGTGTCTTGTTCATTCTAATGCATCAAGCAGTGTTGTTGTGGAGACGTATTGGCCTGTGTGCCAGCGTTCTCTGGATTAATAATATCACAGTCGCTGCTATTTCTTTTTTTTTAAGCACCCGGGCAAAATGAACCCTGACACTGGAACTAATGGATATAGAGCACGTCTGATGTTTGTTGCTCAACTACGCCAATCAATCCCGTGGGGAGTATAGAGGCCATTTTGACTTGTTGCACAGGGGACAGACCGATAGAGATAGTAGTGCTGACGGCACGGTCTCAGCGTGTGAGAGAAGCCAGCAAGGGCTGCACGTCAGGACAATTTATAGAGGGCGAACTAAAGGAGACGGTTGGTGTCGGACAAACTGTCCTCCTAATGCAGATGTTGTGAGAGAGTCTGAAAGCCCTTCATATCGCCAACATTGTGCAATTCATTTACATGACTGTGGCAGCGCAGACCTCTAACCACTTTGTGTCCAGCTCTTCCAAGGACAGGTCTTACGTTAGGACTTGTGTAAGGCCTACAGTACAGTATATGCCGATAATTCATGGCCATGTGCAAATCCCAACACGTTGATATAAAATAATCTGCTGGTCAGGATTTTCCTAAGTGGACGACGAATAGCAAGTAGACGTTAGTCTGCGGGCCTATTCATCTAGGTTGCTTCATGCTGGACTATTAGATCACTGAGAAGCTGAAAACTCACCTGAAGTCCAGTGCATGTTTCGCTGGCTCCAATTCATTTCAAAACATTATTCTGAGGAGAATGGCTTACTGTTTCTATTACCTAAACCAATCATTAGCCAGCCATACATTACAGTGGGTATATGGACCATGGAAATGAGAAGTGCACAAATGCAATTGCAAACCCCTAATGCTATTGCCGACAGACCATTAAGGGAACGGAATGAACCTTATTACTTCTTGTGGTTAAAATGTCCTTATGTGCTAGCCAGCCCGTTCTCAATCAAACAAACCAGTGGAATACAATTTGAAACAATGGAATCTCATTTGAAAAGGCTGCTCTGTGCTACTAGGATAGGGCACAGCACCATCTTCTGGCTGCTCTAGCCTAAATGTCTTTCGGGAATGTGGTCTCATCGAGCATGTCTGGATGAATGCTATCTCATTGGACATCACTTTTTTGGCCTGGCTTCCTCTAGACTCACTGACCTTGCAACCTCACTGCACATCAATGTGTATCATTCAGAGAATGTGCTTGCTCTGCCCCAACTGCCCTACAAAAGGGTTATTTGTTTTATGTCCAACAGTACAATAACACTTAACTGGTTCCAAAGTAGCACCCAAAGGGGTACTGTAGGAATGGCAAATAATACCCTCAAAATGATTATTCCTCCGTTTGCTTCAGCTATGTTTGGAAATGATGGGAAATAAAAATGACTTTAATTAACAGTCTTATTCCACATGAAAGACACCTACTCCCAACATTAAAAGGTGATCAAGAGGAAATAAACAGAAGTATTCATGCAAATAGTGCACATTTATCTTGTCCCGCCAGATTAGAGAGCCTTGTGGGTCCTCAACGGCAAGCCGTTTGACAAGCAAATGGGTCACGGCGAATTAACTGCGACATAATATGAATAAATAGATTGATGCTTTTGGTCTTGGCCCCTTGTGCATATTTGGGTCATTCCACTAAATGAGTGTATTTGGCGTCCATTTGATATTTTAAGTAGAACATTTGCACCAATATTTAATTTTAAAAGCCTGTCATATTAAATGAAGTGCCCTTTAATATAGACCACAAGGAGAATGCAATACATCTAGGGAGATCTTACCTCACTTATCCCCAAAATGTCTCCAAGTTTTCACCATAATTGTAGAGCCCTAGTTATTTATTTGCTTTCACAAAGTCATTTCTGGAGATTGTTATTCATTTGTGATTAGCGATTCATTTACATCTGACCCTCATTTTAAAGTCAATCCTGTTACGTCAACTCTCATTTTAATATGGTGAAACTACTCATTTAAAAAAAAACATCTAAAGAAACATGGAACATTAATAGTCAAATCAGTTTAAAAGCAAGTGAGCTGGTTCTACTCTTTTTGAACATTTTTCTGGTGGAAAACTGAGCGGGAAGAGCATAACACATCAACCATGTTACCCATAGACAGACAGGCTGCATATGTCTTAACAATCTCAACTTGTTGGTTTGCATTCAATTGCCCCTCCCTGTTGCACACAACAAGCTTCCATTGCTCCAGTCACAAGGGAATTTATGGTTGATTTATGATGAAATCGTCAACCCTGTTTTGGTTCTATCCTCTTACTTTATTTGGCACTTACTATTTGTCCTTTTTTATCTCAACTTGAGATGGGAAAACATTTTTGTTATGAAGTTGAACATGAGCTCTTTATCACAGAATGTTAACATGTGAAATCAAATATTATTATTTTTTTACCAAGTTAACACTTCTCAAAAAGTCACAGAATTGGTGGAATGACCCATTTCACACTCCCGGTGTGAATTGGCTGTGCTGTGCCAGGATGCCAGTACAATTTTGGCAGGGCAGCCACCTCAATCTGGGTTTAATTCTGAGTGTCAAAAACAAATATAGGGCACATCAAATTAAAGTCGAGCATCCACAGTTTGTTCCCAAAATACAAACTTTATTGAACTTTTCCAATGTTTCCAAAACTCAAAAAGAAAACTGAGTGACTGGGCTATCACATCATATTTCACCCCTCTCGCTTCACTCCAAAAACTAAAAAATGCAGGGTTATAGCCACAATCTCTATTGTGCAATTCCGTAAGAAATACACTCCTTGACATAGCATCCCAGAAACACAATGCTTTTATCAATGTATTGTCCCTCCTTTGTGAAGCCAGTGCAGGCAACGCCATAGGGTTGAAGGTTCTCCACCAGCCCCAGATAGTTCCACCCAGCATGTTGTGCTGCCGTCTGTCCTGAGCTGTGTCGCTGTCTGTGTGGCAGGCCTGTCTGTGTGGCAGGCCCGTCTGTGTGGCAGGCCCGTCTGTGTGGCAGGCCTGTCTGGCTGATAGGCTGAAGAGGACCAGCAGACAGTTATTAATGACTGCCCATTATTTTAATCTGCTCCTGAGGTAGTGCTTTACACACTAGGGGCTCATTGTATTTCCTGCTGGTCAATATTCTGCTCTTTTAACCCTTGACAGAGGAGAGGCTAGTTGTGACCCAGGGGTCGGTGTGTCCATGTTATATTTGCTGTATTTGACGGTTCAGGAAGAGTTACCTTCCGCTATTTTGATGTGGAGTAACTAATGTCTCTCAGGGCCTTTCAACAGAAGATCCGACGGCCTCGAGTTCTCATTAATGGAAGGAAAACAAAAGAAGGTCTCTGATTTTCTTTGCTCATCATGTAGTATTTGGTAAGATCAAAGGGAAGGGTGTTGCATTTTCCCCTGGAGATTTCAATAGACTCCTATGTAACTTGTAACTAGTCACTGAAATGCTCACCGTCAATTGTTTGTTTTTCATCCTGGCAGTTGTCGTGCCTTGATCCTCGAGAGCCAGATTAGCAGCTTTGACTTCTGACTTCAGGGGATGGACTCTCCGAGTTGCATCATGATCGATCCCTGACTTGTTTTAACCACTGGTAATTACTGTGATATTGACACATTGTTTTCCCAACGAACAGCCAATTAGATACAAAGAACATCCAATGGCTCACTGGTCTGAGCCTGTTTATTTAGATCTTATTTACCCCAGTGAGAATCCCCCCCCCAACCATATATTTAAATCCAAAGGTTGCTTCGGTAGTGGTGTGCTGGGGCTGTTGTGGGCTGCCCTCAACTGGTGCTGTCAGTCAAAATCAAATCAAATCAAATTTGATTTGTCACATGCAGATGTTATTGCGAGTGTAGCAAAATGCTTGTGCTTCTCGTTCCGACAATGCAGTAATAACCAACGAGTAATCTAGCTAACAATTCCAAAACTACTACCTTATACACATAAGTGTAAAAGGGATAAAGAATATGTACATAAAGATATATGAATGAGTGATGGTACAGAGCGGTATAGGCAAGATACAGTAGATGGTATCGAGTACAGTATATACATATGAGATGAGTATGTAAACAAAGTGGCATAGTTTAAAGTGTCTTGTGATACATGTATTACATAAAGATGCAGTAGATGATATAGAGTACAGTATATACGTATACATATGAGATGAGTAATGTAGGGTATGTAAACATTAAGTAGCATTGTTTAAAGTGGCTAGTGATATATTTTACATCTATTCCCATTATTAAAGTGGCTGGAGTTGAGTCAGTGTGTTGGCAGCAGCCACTCAATGTTAGTGGTGGCTGTTTAACAGTCTGATAGAAGCAGTCTTCTGTGTGTTGGTGATGATTGAAGGGGTGTTACTGCTGTGACTTTCGTGGTTTCTGTTGATCATCACCAACTTCTTAAGTACCAGAACTGGTAAAGCACATGTCTTTTGCCCCCTTCTCTTTGTCATGGTCCTTCGAGACGGATATGAAAAACTACCCCAGAACAACGACCGACTGACATGAGTCTCAGTCCACTTTCCCATTAGTAGTTTTATCCAGCTCTTATTTTTCAATGGAATCCATTTCTATTTAATATAAGAATGTCGAGCTTTCCAAAAGGGATGGTGAACCTTCCGGCAATAAATCTATTTAGCAGAGGTAGTTGGGGGATTCTGAATCCCATTGTTTAGCTGTGTGGCTTGTGTGTGATAATTGCATGTTTGTAAATGTCATCCACAGCAAATCAATAAACCCATCATTGACATGTCTACCCCCAGTCCAATTTCATTAGGGTCATTGCTAGAACCAGAGGGGTACACTATAAAGCAGGATCAATGAGTTAGTCAGCTAACTTCGATAAACAACCAGGAATAAATGTTCTATTTTCTGGTTCATTTAAAAAGGTAAACATCGGTATTTGTTTTTAGTTGATGAATAGACTTCAAGCTTATGGTTCTGAGAACTAAAAAGTTATTTCAGAATAGTCAGGCAAATTAGCTGGCCACGGTGCTGCTTTGTTGTAGGGCGCCAATTTTGCTCTTCATTTCGGATGCACAACCGACCAAGGACAGACGCAAGGAAAGTATTTTGACAGAGAGATGGTTATTGACCATGGGCTAACAGTTCCCCACAGGTTTCTCTCAGCCTTCTCAAATGTGAAGTCCTCATGCGTTGGATTAAGATAATTGAGGAAATAATCCTCTCATAGTGGACCTCTAGAGCCTGTTCGGTTTACTAGATTCAATTTCAAAAACACTCTTGATAAGAACATTAAAGCAATGGCTTTTTAATGGCCAAAACAGCTTTACAGTGGGTATATGGGAATGAAAATAGAATGCAATAAACCATTTAGCCGATGGAATTTGAACACTGTAAACCGTATTCCCTATCAACTGCAGTGATTAAACGTCCATGTTTCCTAGGTAGTTATAACAAGAAAAAGAAATGGGATACATATCTAAAATTGTAAAGCCTGCTCTGTGTTACTAAAGATAGGGCTCACCCATCAGCAGAACCCAAGTCCATTTTTGGTTGCACAGCACCATCTTCTGGCTGTTCTCAGGAATGACATAAAACCCTGCCCTGAAACTGCTGAATGTAAAAAGTATCAAATATATGACAAACAGTCAAATGTATTATTCCACCGACTCCAACATTAAAAAGGTGGTCAAAGGACAATAAGGGTGTATTCAGGGTAAGAGCACATTTGTCCTGTCCCACCATATTCGGGACAGTATTGCGGGTCCTCACGCAAGCCGTTTGGCAAGCTGAAAACAGGACCAAATAGACAGGAGAAATCGACAGAGTCAAAATGTGTTGCTAAGTCTGGCATATTTAGCAGTCTCGATGCCTGCTGCGCCAGAGAATGTAGGTGAATGAAAATCTTGTCAATTCATTCTTAAGAGGGTCAAAAACAAAAACAAATGGAGCACATCCAATTAGAGTAGGCCAAGCATCCACAGTAATGTATTGTGTTCCAAAAGTAAGACATGATTCACAAAAATTGTCAAAACCCTAGAGAGAAAATGCATCAAAGTGCAATGTTTACTTTGTCTAGTTATTGTACAGGTTTGCTGTAATATGGATGGTACCCCACTCCCCGTTCTGCAAATATTAAGAATGACATGTTAGTAATGTACACAGAAGTACATAGTACCAGTCAAAAGTTTGGACACCTACTCATTCAAGGATTTTTACTTTATTTTTTACTATTTTCTACTTTGTAGAATAGTGAAGACATCACAACTATGAAGTAACACATACGGTATCATGTAGTAACCACGAAAAGTGTTAAAGCAAAATATATTTTATATTTGAGAATGCCAAGAGCGTGCAAATCTGTCAAGGGCAAAAGGGTGGCTACTTTGAACCTCAAATATATTTTGATTTGTTTAACACTTTTTTGGGGTCACTACATGATTCCATGTGTTTTATAGTGTTGATGTCTTCACTATTATTCTACAATGTAGAAAATAGTTTTTAAAAAATAAAGAAAAACCCTTGAATGAGTAGGTGTGTCCCAAACCTTTGCTTGGTACTGTAGTTGGAGCATACTTTAGCCGGGGATTCAATGCAAGGCGCTGCACACTACAACGACTTTAGTCCGCAATTTACGCTTGAGAGGACATGAGCAGCGTTTACCCTAAATGTGATCTCCGCAAATGCTATGGTAATGACTTGAAAAGGCCATTGTTGGCTGTATAGTGCTGCACGCTATATAGCACCTCCTGCACTGAATCCCAGACTCTTTCTTTATAGCAGACCTTTGAAGCAAATTATGTCTACTGTTACTGGAGAATCAATGATTGTAGTGCAGAAAAAAATTGTATCAGAGAAACATTTTTTATTTATTTATAAATTACAACTTTAATTTGGTATATCGTTTCATTTCAACATTACTGCATTAGTTTTGTTTTCGTAATATAAGGATGGAATACTTAAGCTAGGCTAACCGACAACACAGTGCACAGCTGTCACTAGTGTCACTTTTCATACAGTTTGATGTTTGTACAGTAACATTATATATTTATATAACATATCAACGTATATATTTGAATTCACTTGTATAGAAAATAAAATATTTGTATTATTGCAAAGTACACATTTGCAAATCACTGGAGATCAATTAGCTGACATTAAAACAGAAAAAAAAGAGAACAGTGAAACTAGTGCCACACATACATCCCCTGTTACACTTGCCATGCAAAGCCTGTGTGACCAAAAACCCACGTACGTATTGCTCTTGCTTTAACGTGAGTTTTTGAGTTAAAGGTATCGCTTAAAGTGCTTTTATCAATATGGTGCGGCAAATTGTTACAGTCTCAAGAGGTAGGGAAAGGACGTCCACATACATTGTCTGTCCTGCGTTGTTTATCACTTACGTACCAGGCTGCAGTATGTTTTGAGTAAGGAGTTATATCCACACGTGCACTTCAGGAGTGAGATAACTCTGATAAGTTTTTTTTATTTTTTAGACAAGCAAATCCCTTTGGACACATACAAATGATGACTGTGGGATAATTTCTCAAGTCCAGCCACCTGTCGATTCTCAGCAGGGGAAAAGAAAAACAAGAAAGCTCCTTTACCCTACGGCCAGTTATGGGTCAGGCCATAATAAACATCTGACATGTTGTCAACGGTCATAGTCCTATCGAGGTTGTTTTTATACCCGTGATCTACTGCTCCGACCTACCCATGTAAGGAGAACAATCTTTTTTTTTTTTTTAAATGACACTAGTTTGGATGAAAGCATTTGGTCTCTAATGTCAGTCTAGTTCGGTTCCAGTTTGGTAACCAACCACTTTAAAAAGCATATAGACCCATGTAAAAGCACATGAAGCAATATAAAGCTAAATTAACAAATAAAGCACATGGACCCAATGTAAATAGTGTATGAACCCAATTAAAGCATGTGAACTGAATATAAAGTAAATGAAGCAAAATAAAGTAAATGAAGCAAAATAAAGTAAATGAACCCAAATGAAGCACATTAGCACATTGTAGAACACATGAAGAAATATAAAGCAAATGAACCCAAATAAAGCATGTGAACCGAATGGTAAAATCACATGTAGCAACAATTATACAAACGCAAATAAACACACGAACCGATGTAAAGCACACAGAAAGCAGACAGAAACCACAAGCGTGTCCAAACTTAAGTCCTGTAGAACATAATACCCCTGGTCGTTAGGATTCCATAAGCACACTTCGAAACGAGGCAAGAGAATTCATACAGACATAGCTTCAACAATCCATCAAATGTCAAAAATAATTCAGCGTGGAGCCGAGAAAAGACACAAACATTCATTTGCATTTGAACAATTAAGAAAATGAGTGAAGCAAGACATTGAAGCCACTTATAAAATGTTCACCTTCCTCTGCTTTGAGCAGGACATTTCCTTCCCTGCAGGAAATATTGAACAAAGGCTGCTGCAATGTGACACATAGCATTGTCACACACCAATTCATCTCAGAGTCCCGAGACAGATCGTATGGCTTGAGATGTAGTTGTCTGCATGGGACCACAACACAACGACGCAGAGTGTTACAAAACACACGGCATGATTTTCAGACACACCAACCAGGGGTTGTTTCGATACGAAAACATTTGTTTGGGTGGGAAAAAAAAAAATCTGTGTTTAAACTATTGATGCACAGTATGGTTGGTGAGAAACACTCGGACTATGATTTTAAGACAGCCTACATGTACTGGGCAACAACACTGAACAAAAATATAAACACAACATGTAAAGTCTTATGAGCTGAAATAAAATATCCCAGAAATGTTATATACTCACAAAAAGGTTATTTCGCCTCAAATGTTGTGTGCAAATTAGTTTACATCCCTGTTAGTGAGCATTTCTCCTTTGCCAAGATAATCCATCCACCTGACAGGTGTGGCATATCAAGAAGGTGATTAAACAGCATGATCAGGTGCACCTTGTGCTGGGGACAATAAAAGGCCACTAAAATGTGCAGAACACAATGCCACAGATGTCTCAAGTTGAGGGAGTGTGCAATTGTCATGCTGACTGCAGGAATGTCCACCAGAGCTATTGCCAGAGAATTGAATGTTAATTTCTCTACAATAACCCACCTCCAATGTTGTTTTAGAGAATTTGTCATCAGTACGTCCAACCAGCCTGACAACCGCACATCATGTGTATGGCGTTGTGTGGGCGAGTGGTTTGCTGATGTCAACGTTGTGAACAGAGTGCCCCATGGTTTTGGTGGGGTTATGATATAGGCAGGCATAAGCTACAGACAACAAACACAATTGCTTTTTTTATCAATGGCAATTTGAAAGCTCAAAAATACCGTGACAAATTCCTGAGGCCCATTTTTTTTTTTAAAGGTATCTGCGACCAACAGATGCATATCAGTATTCACAGTCGTGAAATCCATAGATAAAACGGCCATGATGAATTGATTTCAATTAACCGATTTCCTCATATGAACTGCAATTCAGAAAAAATCTTTGAAATTGTTGCATGTTGCGTTTAAATTTTTTGTTCTGTAGAAATGTAAAGATCTGTCTTCTAAACACTAATGACAACAGTAGTTCCTTCCTTTCCAGCAGGAAACCATCGATGGTCTTTAAAGTGGTGGCCAAATAAAAGAGTGACGGGGAAGCCTCGAAGTCAACTGCTCTTCCGCTCTACAGTACAAGGCTCGGAAAAATGGGGCTCAGAAACAGTTTCCAAGGATCGTTTCCCAAGCTAAAGTTGACTTTCTCTGGTTTCCCTTATATAACCTGTTTCGGGAACCTTGTAAATGTCATGTTTAAACTCTATTACATTTCTGTGTCGTTTAAATAACAATACAATGGACAGAAATCAGCCAGGGAAGTATCAAATGTCAATCATTCCGTAGCGCTTCATTTTAAACCCCTCTCTCATCAATAAGACCTTGTCCTCGTCGAACTCTCACAGCTGAAGCAGCCTGTCCTTCACAACAAGCTCTGACATTTCAACACCTAATTCAATTTGTTTTAGTGAAGGAGGTGAGGTGCTTTAATCTATTTCACCTTCCTGGACTCAACCAACAACTACCCTCAACTGCAATGCCCATGTGGGGGAATGGGGACATGACAGGGGTGACCTGCTGGAAAGGAGAACAGCGCACACACACACGCGGTGTAGTACTGTGTGCGTGCATGGCGACGGTTTATTAGTAGCACGCCATTACATCGTCACCCGGTCCTCATGTTTCCCTCTCTACTGTAACCTCAGTAACCACTGTGCTGACAGTAATAGGTGCTGAGAAAACAGGAGATGAAAGTAAACAAATACACTAAGCACCTCTTCCTCACCTCCCGCTCTCTCCTCCCCTAAGCTGTAAGGAGACCCCTCTCTCTCCTCCCTCCTCCCCCTAAGCTGTAAGGAGACCCTCTCTCTCCTCCCCTAAGCTGTAAGGAGACCCTCTCTCTCCTCCCTCCTCGCCTAAGCTGTAAGAAGACCTCTCTCTCCTCCCTCCTCCTCTAAGCTGTAAGGAGACCTCTCTCTCTCCTCCCTCCTCGCCTAAGCTGTAAGGAGACCTCTCTCTCTCCTCCCTCCTCCTCTAAGTTGTATGGAGACCTCTCTCTCTCCCTCCTCCTCCTCCTCTAAGCTGTAAGGAGACCTCTCTCTCCTCCCTCCTCGCCCTAAGCTGTAAGGAGACCCTCTCTCTCCTCCCCTAAGCTGTAAGGAGACCCCTCTCTCTCCTCCCCTAAGCTGTAAGGAGACCCTCTCTCTCCTCCCTCCTCGCCTAAGCTGTAAGAAGACCTCTCTCTCCTCCCTCCTCCTCTAAGCTGTAAGGAGACCTCTCTCTCTCCTCCCTCCTCGCCTAAGCTGTAAGGAGACCTCTCTCTCTCCTCCCTCCTCCTCTAAGTTGTATGGAGACCTCTCTCTCTCCCTCCTCCTCCTCCTCTAAGCTGTAAGGAGACCTCTCTCTCCTCCCTCCTCGCCTAAGCTGTAAGGAGACCTCTCTCTCCTCCCTCCTCCTCTAAGTTGTATGGAGACCTCTCTCTCTCCCTCCTCCTCCTCCTCTAAGCTGTAAGGAGACCTCTCTCTCCTCCCTCCTCGCCTAAGCTGTAAGGAGACCCTCTCTCTCCTCCTCTAAGCTGTAAGGAGACCTCTCTCTCCTCCCTCCTCGCCTAAGCTGTAAGGAGACCTCTCTCTCTCTCCCTCCTCCTCCTCTAAGCTGTATGGAGACCTCTCTCTCTCCCTCCTCCTCCTCCTCTAAGCTGTAAGGAGACCTCGCTCTCCTCCCTCCTCGCCTAAGCTGTAAGGAGACCTCTCTCTCCCTCCTCTCCTCCTCTAAGTTGTATGGAGACCTCTCTCTCTCCCTCCTCCTCCTCCTCTAAGCTGTAAGGAGACCTCGCTCTCCTCCCTCCTCGCCTAAGCTGTAAGGAGACCCTCTCTCTCCTCCTCTAAGCTGTAAGGAGACCTCTCTCTCCTCCCTCCTCGCCTAAGCTGTAAGGAGACCTCTCTCTCTCTCTCCTCCCTCCTCCTCTAAGCTGTGTGGAGACCTCTCTCTCTCCTCCTCCTCCTCCTCTAAGCTGTAAGGAGACCTCTCTCTCTCTCTCCTCCCTCCTCCTCTAAGCTGTATGGAGACCTCTCTCTCCCTCCTCCTCCTCCTCTAAGCTGTAAGGAGACCTCTCTCCTCCCTCCTCGCCTAAGCTGTAAGGAGACCCTCTCTCTCCTCCTCTAAGCTGTAAGGAGACCTCTCTCCTCCCCCCTCCTCGCCTAAGCTGTAAGGAGACCTCTCTCTCCTCCCTCCTCGCCTAAGCTGTAAGGAGACCTCTCTCCTCCCTCCTCCTCTAAGCTGTAAGGAGACCTCTCTCCTCCCTCCTCCCTCCTCCTCTAAGCTGTAAGGAGACCCTCTCTATCCTCCTCTAAGCTGTAAGGAGACCTCTCTCCTCCCTCCTCCTCTAAGCTGTAAGGAGACCTCTCTCCTCCTCTAAGCTGTAAGGAGACCTCTCTCTCTCCCTCTAAGCTGTAAGGAGACCTCTCTCTCCTCCCTCCTCCTCCTCTCTGTAAGGAGACCTCTCGCTCTCTCCTCTAAGCTGTATGGAGACCTCTCTCTCTCTCCTCTAAGCTGTATGGAGACCTCTCTCTCTCTCCTCTAAGCTGTATGGAGACCTCTCTCTCTCTCCTCTAAGCTGTATGGAGACCTCTCTCTCTCCTCTAAGCTGTATGGAGACCTCTCTCTCCTCTAAGCTGTATGGAGACCTCTCTCTCTCCTCTAAGCTGTATGGAGACCTCTCTCTCTCCTCTAAGCTGTATGGAGACCTCTCTCCTCCCTCCTCCTCTAAGCTGTATGGAGACCTCTCTCCTCCCCTAAGCTGTATGGAGACCTCTCTCCTCCCTCCTCCTCTAAGCTGTAAGGAGACCTCTCTCTCTCTCCTCTAAGCTGTAAGGAGACCTCTCTCTCTCCTCTAAGCTGTAAGGAGACCTCTCTCTCTCCTCTAAGCTGTAAGGAGACCTCTCTCTCTCCTCTAAGCTGTAAGGAGACCTCTCTCTCCTCCCCTAAACTGTAGGGAGACCTCTCTCTCTCCTAAGCTGTAAGGAGACCCCTCTCTTACTCTCTTGGCATAAAGTGATAGCACACAGAGGTCAGAGAGGGACAAGGGTCATTCTAACACCAAGGTGACAGCCAGCAAACTAGGCCACGGTCTTGGACATCTTAGGCTTCTCTAGTTGAGACAGTTACAGACTCCAGCTAAAGTTGTCACTCATGTTACAAATCTAAGATGGTTATACAGTAGGTGGGATGAGGGGTTGCTACGCTATTGAATCAATGTTAGGTGCAATTTACTTTGCACCTAAAAGTGGTTGAATGTCCCGTTGAGATGTTCAGATCGATGAACAACAGTAATCACATTGACAATATAGCTAACAGCCTTTTCAAATCAAATTAATTATTCCTATTGATCCTAAGGCTTGGTGTAGAAAAGAGAAGCAATGCACTGTATACATAATTCCTATACAACCATATACTGTACATGACAAGGTTTTCATAGTTTTAGACAAACCCTAGATTAGCCTTACGCTGTTGTGCGAGCAGAATAGGTGCTGGCTCTTGCGTTCAGATGTGAATTTGCTTACAACTAGCTAGCCCGTGATGACCTCTTCGTTTGCATTGACAAGATCACATCATGGCATATGCTTTAAAAAGGGCATCGTTCAATTAAATGGTTATAATCAATATATCGCTATACACATTTCACACCAATACACTGCATTGAACTGCTACTTCTGCCCATGCCTGTATCTCCAGGGCAGCATTTTAAATAACATGCTCCATTGGTCGCACTGCAAGTCCCCTCCTTATTGGATATCAGGAAGACACAAACCCACGCGAAAGCTTGAAAGACAAAACGAGGAGCGATTAACTAGAGATAACGAACTGAAAAACTAACTAGGTTTCCCTTTTTACCTGTGGATTCATCGGAGTAGAGAAGCACGATTTTGACTCCGGGTCAAAGATTCTACCATGAACCAGCTAATAATCGGACCGTATGCATGTCAGGTATAATAACAACCCGGTGTCCATCTCCTAGGATAAACTAGCTAGCTGGTTAAATGTATATGAATTTTTAAATGTGTGTTTCGACCTGCCCCAAATTAACATCGTTGGTTTTGATATTTTAACCTGCGTGTCATGATTGTGTCTGTTGTGGATTGACAAAGTCAACATACCTGTGATGGTGGACGCGTAAATATATATTCTGGGCCATTGAGGTGGTTCGACGACAAAATATCTGTTCAGTCCACCCACATATCCTTCACAGTGATGCCTAAAACTCCAAAATGGTTATGGAACACTACATTTTCAAAAGGGGAGCGCTAAAAACCAAATGAGGAACGTTAAACCGGCAACGGGGTCTTTTAAAAATGTAAAAAAAAATACTTGATGTGAATAAGGTGCAAAGAGAGAATAGATCAGAGTCATAAGATGCAACATGAATTGTAAGATGGAGAAAACGCCACAAAATGGTTCTGAAATGGCCCATACTAGAGCCTTTTCTTAAAGGGAACTTGTAACATATCCTCCTGAGACCCAACCATTCATTTTTGGCCACTCTCTTTGACATGCCACTAGGTTAAGTCCTGTTGTAGGACATTCTGGGTTTATCCAATGATATCACATGAGTGGGGGTGTGGCCTAGATAACGTTCTCTTCCTGGATTTTCAAAATGGCTGCCAACACAATTAGCATATGCTGTGGTAAGAAGGTAAGTGTATGTATTTGTGTAATTGTCATTTTTGTGAGTTTGAATTGAAATTCCTTCTAGTAAATATCTTAGAAAGAATGTGGATGGTTTTCAGAGCAGTGTAACCATTTTTTTCCAAATTCAATACGAGCTAAATAAGAGTGTTTATAAATGCCCTCTGTAGTAGACATCAGGATGTGACAACTATGTTTACCTACTGTAATATACATGTTTCATATTTACTATCAACTTTTTCTTTATGTCCACTACAGTGCACATACAAATTTGTCTTTGTAAATTATTTGAACTCAAAACAGTTTTTTTTTGGCTGGGTGTCAGGAGTATAACAGTATTTGGTGTGATTTTAGGGATCGGCTTATATAGGGGAGTGAAGTCCATTCAAGATCAACAAATCTCTTGGTGTTGCATCACAATCCTTCTTGTATGTAAATGATCTTCTACTGCACAGCATACACATCTCAGCGATGCTGCCGATTTTGTATGTTCGATTCAAATAGAGAGGAGGCGCTTTAAACGGCGATGCAACATTACATTTCCAAGTCTGGCGATTGACACATTCCTTAGACTTAGGGTCTCAATAGGCGAGGTGGTGAAGAAAGGGGTTTTCACTGTGCTAAACTCGACAGACATTACAGTGTGAAGTACATCCAGTGTACAGCACCGAGTACACCACGTAGAACCCTGACCAACTGAAGGACAAACGATGACAAAAGACAACCACATAAACAACAGCCTCATATCAACCCTTAAATTAAAAACATGCAGTTTAAGAGGTTAATTGTCTGATACAATGCACCTAGTGAAAGGGGGTTTACTCTGTCTGACAAAAAAAAAAAAAGAGGCCAACTTTTCTTGAAAGTAGAAGACCGATCGTAAACGTTATGACGACAAAATGTGGAACATTGTCTGTGACTAAACCAGTCCAACCCTTTGGTAACGCATAATTATGTTCCCCTGTCTCTCGGGATAATTTCCACCGAGCCCAAGATCAGCCAAGGTGGCGACTGCCTTCCTATCACTTAAACAACGAAAAAAGAGCAATGACAACTATTGAAAAAAGATGGCTATTTAGTATCCTTTTCTCTTTTGGTTCATAAATCAAGTTATGTCCCAAGTCCAGTTTTGGCTTTATTTGTTCCTCAACCAATGGGATAGCAAACTCAAATGAGGTGGTGGTGGAGTGAGAGGAAGTGGACCTTTCCCCTGTAGTGCCCCGCTCATGGGAAGGAGCCGCTACAACCAGGCCCCTCCCTATTCCTCGCAATGGAAGGAGCTAGTTGTTTTTTAGGGAAGGAATGGTTCATCCTCCTCGTCCTCATTACTGGGTCCCGGGTCACTCAGACACCTCATCAGCCCTGGGTTCTTGTTGCCCCCCTCTTCCTCTCCCTTCTCCCCTTTCCCGGCCGGCTTCATCATCAGGCCTCGATCCTCATCCCGGTCAGCCCCCTGCCTCTGACCCAGGCCCGTGGCACCCTCCCTCTGACCCAGGCCCTGGCCCGTGGCACCCTCCCTCTGACCCAGGCCCGTGGCACCCTCCTTGGAGAACTCGTTCAGCATGTTGACAGAGTCCGGGGACTGGGGGGAGGCCAGGTCCACCTGGATGGTAGGGACGCCGTCTGAGGACGCCTTGATGTTGTAGAAGGCGTTGGGGTCTGCGCGGGGCAAGCAAGGAAAGGGTTAGCACACGGTACATTACTCCAAAACGGGGGAGGCCAACCCGAGCGCACGTTGAGGAGGCAAACGTGTAACGTCGCAGATAGAAATGTCACGAATAGAGCTTACTTCATTCCCATTCTACACGTTAAGTGTATGTTTGTTCCATATAATACCTTGAATTTCTGAACATTCCACCGCGTCGTGGCATGGCTTGTTTAGTCGAAGCAGGTGTGCTAGTGCTGAGCTGGGCTAGAACAGCAGGCTCACACACGGTGCCTCTCTACGACTAGGGTTGGCCAACCCTGACTAGAACAAATACTTCAACTGTTCCCCGAACAAAAATAGACATACAATACACATTCACAAAAAGACTCACATTATTATTTATTTTTTTATGCACAATCATGAACAGACAATTACACCACAACTGTGGAGCTGCATCATGCCGTAACCTGATCATGTCAATCAAATGTATGCTAGAATCATGGGTATCGCATTGACAAATGGAAGCGAGCAACATTTACATGCATATACAGTAAGACTGTAGCCGAGGCCATTGGTCGCCACAGCTCATCGCCTTCTACACTCACTAGGACTGTACTACATACCTGGAATTACTTTGGTCCCTCCCTTCTCAGCTTTCAAACCACTGCCTACAATGAAACCAAGCGCAATGCTGCTTTACATGCCAACTTACACATGCAAACATATTTCCAGTCGAAATACCATAAAAAGGTGGAGTAGCCTACTGTATAACAGCGTAATATAATAGTGCATTCTGCAGATAGCGTCGTTGACAGCCCTTAAACATTACAAACTGTACAATCTTGCCAAACTAAGTATACTACGTGTGAAGTAAACGGGTTCCTCTCGCCTCAAAACGACATCAAAATATATTTTTTCAAGTGATAAAGTGCAAATGTGCCCAAAAGCTCTGCGACGGAACAAGTTTGCTTCCATCATCTTTCCTGTTGCTTCAAAAGGAACCTTGCAACAACTGTTGATTCACACTACTAAGCCAAGCCACTCTAACCTGGTTACACATCCACCATAGTTGCTGGAACCATGCTGGAAAGGACCATTTGAATGGAAATATCAGCGCCAGACCAGTAACGGTAGAGCGTTGGAAAAATAGTGTAAGAGGGGAGCGTCAGAGTGTGATGTGGGTGTAGGATGGACTCACCCGAGGCCAGTCTGGCTCTGCACATGGTGGGGGAGTCAGGAATTGCGCCAGGGACTGTGAGGTAGTTACTCATCTCTGTCATCTGTTCACAGGCACACACAAGCAACCGTTTCAATATACAAGGGTTGTGGGTTCAATTCCCACATCAGACACACGTAGTGGATACTGTATGGTCGGCGACTGCCAGTCACTTTAGATTAAAGCATAGCGCCATACAGCCATATTACTTACAATACAATAGGATACGTTGTCCATTTTAATGGAAATTATTTTAGTGAGGTCAACTATACAGAAAGAAATGCATTACAGCAATACATCCAAACACTAGATAGGCCTACACCAAATCAATACAACACAATATGACTGACAATATCATAAAGCCCAACCAAGACACATCCTGAAGACAAAAGTGCCATTAAAAGTTTGACAGGTCACTAAATTGTGTCTACCGGTCTGTCGGGGATCAGCGTTTTCCTCAACTCTCCTTTAAAAAGTTATATTCAATCAAAATGTTATTTAATTTTCTAAATAAAACCATTCTGCTGGGATCAGCAGAGTCCTCAGTCTACAGTGTCCTTTTTAAAAATCTGTTCTATTTATGTGTTGCTTCCATTTTCATTACATAGAGACTGATTCATTGCAAGTTGGCCGTCGGGCCACAAGGCTGCATAAATGAATCAGGAACTGATTGTGTCAGGCAAATTAATTGAATGGAGGGGGTGGGACACTGACTAAATCCATCAGAGTTAGGCTAAATTAATGTGAAGAAAGAAAGAACGTTTACAACTGTGAGTAATGAGAGAACTTTGTGTCTGGTTGTCTGTTGAAGTTCTCTCTATGTCTGGGGGAGTCTTAGCATGGCTTCCAAAACTGATTTTGCCACATTTCATCGTTTCACCCAGAAGAACAGATGTTTTGACCAGATCAAAAGAGCAGCGTTTGGCCACGTGGGCTTCCATCCTTAATCCACCCTCTTTCAAAGAGTAGGCTGTTTGGACCAGTAACTTTTGGGAGGATTGCACGTATCAGTCTATTTTATGTATTGTTTGCCCATGAGGTGATAAATATAGTTCTATTGAACTGGTAGAATTCCAGACTAAGTGAGCACAACAATGGTGAACGCAGCATTCAATCTGGTTTAACCAGGCTAGGAGAGTCTGCTGGTCTTACCTTCTTCTCTAGGTCGATCAACCTCTGCTTCTTCAGGAGGAAGTCGTTCCATCCGTCCTCGAAGGGATCGGCCACCAGAGTGTGTCTGTTGTAGGAGCGCAGCTGGAGGGAGAGACAACACACACTCAACTCACACTATGGGACAGGAATGCTATTGAGCACATAATAATAATAATAATGATAATACACTTTCCAGGCACCAGAGTGGATCTGTTATAGGAGCGCAGCTGGGAGGAAGGAGAGACAAAGCACATTCATTCAACTCACACCACGGGACAGGGAGGTCTCGTCTAGGACCACACAGCAACAATGCACACTTGTATTCATAACGATACAGGCTCACGACTACTTCAGTACTATAATATCTTAAGAGATGTTACGTTTGACAATACTAATGAGGACATGACAAATGAAGCAATGTATGTAAAAATGTATGCAAGCATGACTAAGTCGCTATGGATAAAAGGTTCTGCTAAATTGGCAAATTGTCTTCTCTTTGCAAACAGAGTGAGCATCTGAATTCCTACATTACTAGCTGAGAGCATAACCCCCAAAAAAATGGATCTGAGATCAGCTTTGCAGTTGCCCTCCTAATGTTACCCCTCAGATGTCAATGCTACCCCTTACCCCGCAAGAGGGTAAATCTGATCCTGGATCAGCGCTCACCCTCTGGCGGGTCTTCTGCAGGTTACTCCTGAGGATCTTCCTGATCTCCTCCTCACGGCCCTTGGTGAACTGAGGCAGGGCCCGCTCTGCTACAGGGGGCGGCAGCTTCTTGGGCTGGATGTTCCTGGGAGAGAGGACGGAGAAAAACAAGAGACACATTGACTCCATGGATAACTATGGTTGCTGTTGGCCATTACCAAGCTCTAACTCACTTGGCAATTACTTCCTGTAACATTCACGAGAAATATTCAGGCACATTCTCCCATACCAGTTATTTACAGGATGTCATTTATCGTTCAGCCTCTTGACTTTCAAACCTCTCTGGCGCTCGCAGACAATGTGGAAATGGCTATTAAGTGTAGCGCTGGTGAGCTTAAAAAGGAGCTGGAGGAGGAACGAGGGCGGAGCACTCACTGCATGGAGACCTGCGAGGGCACGGCGGAGGGCAGCTTGACGCCCCCGCCGCTCTCCACCAGCTCGATGGCCTGCTTGAACTCCATCTTGTGGTAGAAGGCGATGAGCTGCGGCTCCTTGTAGCGCTCGCCCGCTATCAGGCACTTCTTTATGTACTTCTTGTTGAAGCGGTTTAGCCTGAAGGGGAGAGACGAGAAAACAAGTCAACCTTCGAGTCCTTTTATCCAATTGCCTCCATGTCTTGTTCCCTCCATAGTACACAGCCATAACCAGCCTCATTAAAACCTTATAAAGGTTCATTGATGAAAAGCTCTTGAATATGAGTAGAACACACACACACACACACACAACACTAGGAAACCATGTTGCCACTGGCAGGAACACACACTGTGAAAACAGACCTCTATAGGATGAGCCCAGTGTTTTGATCATAACGCTCTAAAAAGGAGGGACTCCACCAGAGAGATCGATCCAGTTAGACGTGGTGTTCTAGACGTGGTCCTTCCTTTGCTACCTACTTGTCTTTCCAGTGGTGATGGCCGTAGTGTCCACAGATGTCCTCAATGCCAGTCAGCAGGTGGTCCAGGAACTAGGGGGAGAAAGCAACGCTTACGTCTAAATATTGTATCTACGCTAACCAACAAGAGGGACAGATATTTGAAATGCTTTTTTTTTTTAAACATTTTTTTTAAAAAGGGAAGTAAAAAGTGTAACCAAGCCTAATCTGTTACTACTTTTTCCTGTCTCTATTACATGTAAATAGTACAGAGCGGTGTATTTTCCCCATCACACAGGCCACCATTTTGTCATTTTTGGGATTTTCCCCTAAATAGCCTTTTCTCCATGGAGATTCTCCCACTTGCAACAGGAATTAGCCACAATCTGGCCAATAGAGAGAGCATTAGGCCTAGATGATGTCCATCACACTCACAGATTGAAGCAGAGAAATAGGCACTGACAGATGACGTTCGGTCGGTGGTCAATTCTGTTCCTGTATTTTGATTATGGCCACCGCTGTGACAGTTCTGCACAGGGACAGTTTGACATGCGGAGTTGCTATGGGAACAAGCAGTTTTGGTCGTGCCACTGAATTTATTTGAAATTCGCATCGACATCGACACGCATAGCAATGTTCTTGGGCAGCGAAGGGATTTTCTTGACAGTAGTTTCTGCATCAGTTCTATCACTGGTCGAAGAAAACGTTCCCATTTCTCGCAATAGTACTTTATAATGAAAGCCTCAGGCAAGGTGACACAATAGGTCAGGGTCAGCCCCA